>NW_010138550.1:0-8298 GCF_000699245.1 Pterocles gutturalis
ATTTTGCCTTAATTTACACTTAGGCAACCTTCACCCTACCTGACTTCACCACATAGAAACAAAAGAATTTACCATGGACTGATTGATTTTATATGCTTCTAGAGAATATCAGGTACAGGAAATTAAAAAGAATAAGAACTTACTTGTAAGGTTTGATTTCCACAATAAAATGAGGAGTTTCAGACATAGGTGGGTACTGCCAATGCAAGACAGTTTTGAAATTTTCAGATGTTACTCCAATCTGCATTGGTGAAGGCACTAGAAAAAACAGAACAACTGCACTTTGATAAACAGACCTAGTCAAACATAAGAACAGCCAAACGTATTTCCAAATCATTTGGAAAAAGGAACACACTAGAAATAACTGGAAAAACCAGACATAAAAATTGTAAATACTTCCCCCTAGACTAGTTTGTTACCAGTATGAACACATATGAGCCCTGCAAACTCATTTATTATTCTTCTCTCCCACATAGAGACAGCTCTCTTCCTCTCTGCAACCCAGAAACTCAGATAACCCATGCCCATTGAAAGCAAGTCCATCAAATAGCCCCTACCAGGTTCATAAGCTGTGATTATTATATCCCTGTGTTTTAGAAAGCTGTGATTAATAATAGACTACTAATATCTGTAAGGAATTTGAACACTGAAGCTGTACCGTAGTTCCATACACAGGAAAACATTTGAAGTACATGTAGTAAACAACATCAGAGGTAATGTAGCAAGCGATATAAAAATAAAAGCTAGCATTGTTAGTTTCCTCACACAGCAAACTTCTGTTCTAAGCAGCAACAGGGATATTGGGGGAGTAGCTGCGGGGGGAGGAAAACTATATGTTCCTGTAACTACTGAAGACTGTCACACTGCATTCAGAAAGAAAAAAGTGAAAGTCACTCAACCAATTTTGATTTTAGCTTCTCAGGGTCTGGTTTGACATCCTTAATACAACTTTTGTGAAGTGTCGACAGGTAACTCATTTTTGACCTGCTTTAGACTGCTGCTTGTTCACAAAGTGCTCCAATTTCACTCTGTGATGTCCTGAGGGAAAGTATACAATTCTCACATCTTGAGAACAAGACCACAAAGATAACACTCTACAGAAGGTAACACACAGAGGCTGAGAGATGCTATTAACCACAAAGATTTTATACACGTAACATACATCGCTCAGCAAACAGTACTGTGGTTTAGTTATGTTTTAATATGTACAGAAGTGGTATTTCAGTTATTGGAAAAATGGAACAATCATCAAGTTCTCAGCCACAAGAAAAAAAAAGGTGACAAGCTGACAGAAGAGGCGTCAAAGCACACAAACATTACTTCAAGTATTTAGTTTTAAGGCACAGTGTAGTAAGTCTTACAGAATTCTACTGTTGTGTACTATTATACGAGTAAAACTACACTTAACAAAAGAGTGGAAAATGACTCCCAGAACATATTTGAACTGCCACTAGAAGCTACATGGCTTTTAGCTATGCCATTACATACCACTTCATCTTTTCCTCCCTCATTCTTCCTTTCATCCGCACATTTTTGTTTTATTTTTGCATATAGAGCTGCTACCCTGGACTTCAAGAGAACAAACTTTAACCTACTCAGGGAGCTACTTAGCAGTGTCCCCTGGGAATCTGCTTTTGAGGCCTTAGGGGACCACGAGTGCTGGTCAGTTTTGAAGAATCACCTTTTAAAAGCACAGGAGCGGGAAATCCCATGGTGTTGTAAGTCAAGCAAGCAGGGCAGAACAGCCTGGCTGAACAAGGACCTGCTCTTAGAACTCAGGAGGAAAAAGAAATTCAATGACCTCTGGAAGCAAGGTCAGGCTTTGCAGGAAGATTACAGTGTCGTGGTTCACAGGGAGAAAACACAGAAGGCCAAAGCTGAATGAGCGTTGAAACTGGCCAGTGTTGTGTCAGACAACAAGAAAGGCTTTTTAAAGTACATTAATAGCAAGTGGAGGTCTAAGGAAAACACTGGACCAATACTTGTTGGAGACAGTCATCTCACTTATAAGGATGAAGGAAAAGCAGAGGCATTCAGTGTTTTGGGTGAGTTTCTTTTTTTGCCTCAGTTTTTAATAATACTGATAGACCCTGTGCTGCCTGGTCCTTCAACTCAGAGGACCCCGAGTGCAGGAACAGTGACTTTCCATTTGTGGACACTGAAATTGTAAGGGGCCAGCTTTATCAACTCGATGTTCACAAGTCCATGGGGACTGATGGGATTCACCCCCAATCTTTAAAAATAAAACCCCTAATTTATAATAAACATAAATGCAGCAACACTCAAGGTGCAAATTCAAACAGTGAGAAACAAAGAGTGGGAAAAAGTGAGAAGAAAATTATCAGTGATTCAGGTTGTGATGCATAATACAGGACATTCAACAAGTTCCAGTTTGCTTCCAGTTCAAATGCAGTGATTTCCATCCGCAATTAGCTCTGTTCACCTTGCCTTGTAAGACAGCAATACTGTCTGACAGAAAGGCAACGGAGACATCAGCAAGAACAATTTTTTCCACAGAAATACAGAAATGGAATTGGGTATGTGCATTGTGGAACAACATAAGAGGAACTTCAGACAGCAGCTCTACGTGCAGAGAACAAAGGAATAAAAGGCAAAGGTAAGCCAGTCAGAGTTACATTTTTTAAGAGTACTAAAAGAAACTAAGCATGCTTGGATTTTGATGATAAAGAACTGTAATGTTGGAAAGCAAACATAGCAGTAAGGGAGGGCTAAAAGCAAACTCGGGCATGTTCACAGGGTGACTTAGGAGTTGAACATTTAATAGTCAACAGCACGGGAATACAACCGTACAGTTTACGTCAGCAAACTCACACCTGCATCAGTTTATAGCCAACATACATAACTCAGAGAAAAATGGGAATATTAATTTGCTCATACACAAACCGTCCAGACTAACTACTGCTGCCACACTTGTGGTAGGTGTGACTACTATGGGGCATGTGTACACATGTATCATCAAGTATCTACTCAACATGCAATTATCTTAACTAAGGTATTTAAGTTATAGAGATGTTTGCATCTTCAGCCAACTTGCACAGTGAACAGGAAGGAAATACATGTGGGAGGAAATTAAAAACCAAATGTCACTGAAAGCCTTTTGTTTTAGTGTTTGATTTCAAGCTGCTAAGAAATAAGGTTTGTTGTTTCTTCAAAGTAACAGGAACAAGCGTGCCTAGTTGTATCTTCTAAGACTAAGGAAGATGACTCATAGAACTGGTTGCACACAATATATGATATAGCTCTGCCTGAAAAACATCCATCAAACCAGAAAATGCTTGCTTGTATCTAGGCAAGTCTAACTTCTCTTGTTTTGTACGTTCACTTCCCCAAGTCAAGAAAACCCACACTGCGCAACCTTCACAAACCTCAGCAGGCTCAGACACATGCAAACTGAGAAAGATTTCTCTACCAGCTTGAAATTAGACCTGTTCACTATATAAATGCTCCTAAACAATATTACCTATGGAAAGCACTTGTGAAATAAGTTTGAAGCAGCCATATATTCAACAAAAAATCTTTTTAAAGCCTATACAGAAGGACTTAATTTTTTTTGTATATGTAGATGTCCCACCCATTCATTGAGCCTCAGCAACATATCGCCCAACAGCAAAAATTACATCAATGAACTGGGAAGGGGACATTTCAGAGATGTAAAAATGAGACAGCCCTTACACTGATGTTTATATCTTGTGCAACACCGAAGTTCCTTCTATCATTCTGGCAGAGGTCACCAGGTATTACAGAATACACAGAGGCATTTGTCACCACTATTCATGGAAGCAGAATTTAACTGGAAGTGCAATAATGCATGTAACAGAAGAGAATTGATGAGTCCACACGCAGACTCTACAGTACACCTGAGACCACAGCAACTTAAAAGAACCACAGAGTTCATTCAAGTTGCACGTGCCTATTAAACATCATTCAGGCCCTGAAGACAAGACTGAAAGCACAACTTGAAAGCTTAAAAAGACAAATTGTGAAAAAATAAGTAAAAACATCCTTTGAAAGTCTGCACCATTTTTCGATTTCCATGAAAAACAAACAAATCCTTATAATTGCCAAGGGATACATCATAGGAAAACAGCTTTAAGCCATTTCAATAGGCCGAGGGACAACAGTTTGAACTTTGCTGTGGATTCATGTCAAGTGGCTAACTCATCATTTAGCCTGTTAGAAGACAGCCAGAGACAATGCTAACAAACCAGTCCCTTCTGGGCCCGAGTGGGAAACACCATGCCTTCCTTATGCCAGCCCCGTGCTCCATCTGAGCTCATATTCCCACTTCAACTGCACCCAGAAAGGGTAGCGGCTTTGGTAACTTCACAAATGTAAAAAAGTTATGCCTCCTCAGCATTCACCATCACTGAAGGAGAAGACAAGGGAAACAAGATGAGACAAATCTGCACTACTCTAGAATGCTTCTATAGGACTCTGCAGCAATACACAATGACAAAAAAAGAAAAAAAAGGAAAGGTGGCAAAAAGCCTATACCCTGGAAAATGGATTCAAAAAGTAGCAAGTGTGTGCTAAGTGTAAAAAATAGCATGCAAAAAGAATTCATCCTGCTTCTGAAAGTTGCATTGCCTTGTAGAATGGCCCTCTTTAATAATTTAGAGCCTCACTTCAAACTGTTCTGACTCAGACAAAGTTGGCCTGTGTTAAAGCAGAGTACAGCCATCTTGGGGGCTAGAAGAGAGCTGGGAGCACTGCCCAGCACTGCAGGACTGGATTTCAGCAGGCAGAGCTCGGCACTCAGCACAGGCTGCAAGAGCACCAAGTAGGTGTCATGGGGACAAATGGAAACGACTGTCAGAGAGGGGGCTCTGTCCACTGCCGCCCTCCCCTCCAGAGCAGCACAGCCGGGTCAGCATGCACCCACCTCTGCCACGCACTCCTGGCAAACCTGGCACTAAAGGCAAACAGCTCGGTTCCTGCTCTTGTCAGACTGCCTGCAGGCTGGCTTTCGCAAGGAGCTCAACAGATTGATGAACACCAAACAGCAAGGTGCTGAAGAATTTTGTTCCTGCTCCCTGCCCAGCCACCTTCTAAGTGGAAGCAGCCACGTAGCCCACGTGGAGAGGTTTGCATGTGCTTGCCTTCACCCACTTCCATTTATCCCTCCAAAAGAAACCCAGCACATACACTTCTTTTGCAATGCAGCTCCTGTATCTTGATGGTACTTCCTTAACAAAGTTATTAAAAAAAAAAAGCTTAGATTCGCGCATGTAACAGCAAATCTATGCAGAAGGTTCTATCAGAAGTTCTCAAAAGATCTTGAATTCAAAAGGGAAACCACGTTCAACTTACAAATGAAGGAAGTATAAAAACTAAGAGTAAAATTTAAAGCTACTAATTTTTTAAATATTTAGTGAAAGTAACTTAATGATTTCACAGGAATCAGAAATGAACACTACACACAGTATTTATAGCATTTTTATAGCTTCTATTTATAACAGGTTTTTTATTTTCTCAGGGCTCAGAGGTTTGACGATGCTCCACATAATTTTAAAACTATTTTTTATGATAAAAATCTCTGCAAGGTGGTACGCTGTACTGAGAGGAGAGGCAGACCTAGATCACAATCTTAAAAAAAAACCACAGTCAGTTGCACTAGATGGACACTTAGAAAGCTGCTATAATAGTAGAAGCTGAATGTCGTTTAATCTATTTTATGACTATTCTTCCCTTTTTTATACAGCTGACAAGTCATGATAATAAATAATATCTAAATACAGCACTTTCTGTCACCTAATTTGTTTTTGTTTGCAGCTAGACAGACAGCTGCTATGACTGCCAACAATCTGAACCATAGCAGGACACATCAAGACCACCAAGATCATCACACACAACAGGACATCAGCTGCAAAAAGGAAGTACACACATCTTGGAAATCTGGCTTTCAATGTGCAAGAAGCACCTGAACTGCTATCACAGTCTCCAAATCTTCTACTACTATAATCTTGACCAGGGACCTCCTCTTCCAGGATACTTACATGCAGACTGACAGTTCCCATCAACAAGCACCAAGCTCCACTGATGAGTCACAGGCCTATTTGTGTAGACCTGTTAAGCACCCAGCTGTAGGGAACACGGTGGGTGTTCAGCCTAACAGCAGTTGTCTGAATAGCTATCTGGTTTTTCTAAGGAAAATTCTGTCCTAGAACAGGTGATGAAGACAACTGTCATTTCCCCACTACATACTCAGCTTTGACTCATGTATTACACTACTGGCACACTGAAAGCCCTACTAAAACTTAAGGAAAAGTATCAGTGTATCATTGCAAAAGAATGCATCACAGACATGCTTCAGAATTCCCCTTCTACTTCCACCCTTCCACTGTAAGCCAACATGTCTGCTTGCGTTACGGTAATAATGAAGGAAGGACATGGTATTAGTTTGTCATTACCAATACAACCTGCGTTTTCATTCATCTAATACAGAGCGATATCTATTAGAAGTCCCTTCAACATGTTCTTTCTTTTCACTGAAAACCCAAGTTTTTGCTTAAATTATGAAGTCTCTAAAGGGTATGGTTATAGAGGCTGTGGCCAACCTGAATGATAGCCACCAGGAAAACTCTGCTTGTGTTCAACACCTAAGTCAGAAGTATATTCTGCTCCTTTCATCTGAGGATTTGGTGCACTCGTATGCATAAAAATGGGCTTTTTGCTTCTGGACAGCTTGTCATACATCAACTACACCACAGTATTATTCTGTAGTCTTACATCGAGGTATTTATTGTGCTGAACTAGGCTGGATTATGGCAGGTTTGTTTTACAACAAGTCATTTACTGGTATTGTGCTTTTACCTCAAAATGCTTAATGCAATGCAAAAGTAGCATATTCTATTAGCAATAAAAGCATGCCCTTAAAAGAGGTGAAGTTGGGTCTTGAAAGACAAAAGACAGCATATAATATATCAAGCCTCCTGACTGCTAAAATTAAAAAAAAGAAAAAAAAGAAAAAGAAAAAAAAGGAGTCTCAGCTGTAAGGTTTACTGGTTAACAATCAGCCACCAAGTCAAACAAAATGGATACTGAAGTTGTAAATGACCAAGGGACAAGTCAGCATGCAGATTACCATTTTTACTGCTCACAGTCCATGTCAAGTAAACCTAAGCAGTCTTCTTTCCAAAGTCCCATACAGTGTGGCCTATCCCCAGGGGCAACCCAGCTCAGTCAACCCACCTGGGCATGCATCTAAACTGCAAAAAGTCCCAGCGAATTTTCACTAGAGAATCGAAGGAGCCTGGGCACAAAATCAGTGCTTCCACGACCAACTCCAAGCAACATGTTAGGTAAATGGATCTTGCTTTGTGGGTAAGGCTCAGGAGAGTACTGCTGCATTTACCTAATGCACAGACTATTATCTAATGTGCTTCCTATTTCAAGCCCTTTCACAAGGGGCATAACATGCAGGACCCTGTACACAGTTTTCAATATTCTTAAAAATTAAATGCATGTTCTCTTTTGTCCTGAGCTATTACACAGCAATCTCTGGTTCTAATAAGCTGTTGCAGTTTGAAGTGAAATTGGTAAACCAGGTTCAATATTTCTTTCATGTTTTATTTGTAACATCTCTGCCCAAATAGAGGCAAAACTCAGATGGCAGGCCACCCCCCACCTCCATCAGCGCTTGGCTGAATGCCGTCCCCACACCCGTGCTCAGGGCCATGATCCCTATGCCTTCTTTGGACTCCCCACTGTAGCGGGTTAACCTTGGCTGGATGCTGCTGTTACCACACATTCTAGCTACCAATGCACACACAGCACTGTAAGGGCTGCTATGGGGAAATTAACTCCACCTCAGCCACACCCAATGCACCCACTCTTGCACTCCCCATCTTTGCTACAAAATTCCCAGTTTCTCCACTTTTTTGGACGTATACGTTTACAAAGCACAATGGACCCGGCCTGTTCTATGCACACCCTACTCTAGCTTTACGTGACAAAACGCACAAACACCTGAAACAACGGCTGGTTACTTCACCAGTGCAGCCACCTTACCGCGAGGCACTGCAACCATTCACCACAGGCGCGATGAGGTCTGGGGTCGCGCCCAGAACAGTAACCGGGCGGAAGGCCAGGGTTCACAGCCCCTGACGGTGCTGCGTTCTCAGAACTGATTTCCATGCCAGCAGCTCCCTTCCACGGCAAAGCTCAACCTCACACCCCAGACCCCAACGGCTCCCGGCTCACCTCGGCGGGACAATGCGCGAAGTCCCCGGGGGCGGTGCTGAGGAAACTGACAAACCGCGACTCCGCTCCCCCTCC
>NW_010138551.1:0-3574 GCF_000699245.1 Pterocles gutturalis
GCCCTCAGCCGGGTCCTGGGCCCTCAGCCGCCATCGCCCGGCGGCGCCATGTCCCTGAGTAGCTGTGGCCTTGCACCTTGTCCTTCATTTGCCATTGTCTGGTGGCACCTGGTTCAGCTGTCACTGCAGGACCGCTCCTTTCACTGCCATCACCCAGCAGCTCCTTGTCCTTCAGTTGTTGTGACCTGTCAGCTCCTTCCCTGACGCTGTTGCCTGGCTCCTTTCCCCTCAGCCACCGACACCCAGGAGCGCCTTGTCCCTTGACTGTCATTCCCTGCTGGCTCCTTGTCCCTTGTCTGCTGTTGCCCAAGCTCACAAGTAGCCCCTTGTGCGTGAGCGGAGGTGAGGGGTCATGGTGGCACTGGGTTCTTGCCTCGGGAGGTACACTGGAAACCTGGGGATAGTGACTGCGGGAGTGTGCTGAAGCATCACATCAAAATATTTGGTGCTTTCTAAAAGCAGGAAATGGATCCTGACTTTTAAAGTCAGATACATTCGACCTGCAGGTCCCCTGTCCCCGCTGTCTGAGCAGTCTGGGTGAGCGCAGCTGCTCCACAGTCGGCTTTCGCTGCCCAGCCGCAGACTGAGCCTGGCCGTACAGCAGCGTCAAATCAGCACCTATCCAGTTCCCATCCAGCTGAATTAGAAAGACACAAAGCCAGTGTCAAAATGCTCTTGAACAAAAATATCATCTGCTTGCCAGCCTTATCCGGTCTAAGTTTCAAATGCCCTCCCCTGGCACAGGCTGCTGCTGTGACCTGGGTCTCTAAGCGCTCCAGGGCATCAGTTCTTACCGGTAAATGGGGCTAATTAGCACCTCCCAGCTTACAAAGCTAGTCATGGGCAAAGTACATCCAGTCTGTGAAAGCTGGAGATGCTGAGATGACAGGCACTGTGGGAACAAATAGTATAACACCTCACGTGCATTTCTGTTCATTTCTGGTTTGACTTCCTCAGGGGAAAAAAAAAGTGGTTGTGCAAACAGATATATTGGTCTGTATATGTCAGGTCATTTTGAAGGCCCTGTAGAATATCACTTGTGCAGTTTTAATCAAAATGAAATTGCAGATTTATGGTACCGACACACTGACACTCGTGGGAACCTTTTACAGGAAAGTGAAAGCCATTCAAATAGGTACGAACACGTGTGAGCTTTAAAAAACTGCGATTTGGGCAGCAGCTGTTTGTGTCACAGGCAGGGCAGAGCTGGAGAACGTCTGGTTTCCTGTAGTGAGACTGAACCCACACCTCTTTCTTTGCTCTCATCTTCTGATGTGGGTTTGTGTGACCTACTTAGATAGTCTTACTACAATTATAACCAATTTTTTTTTCCACGCTGGCTAATTTCCAACAATCTGCAGTTTGCTAATCCCCATCTGCTTTAACTCATTCTCTCCATCCCAGTGGTGTTTAGGACAGTTTCGCGTGCATGACTTCAGCTCAGGCACATGTCATGTGGCACACTTAAAGCTCACTGGTGCCAGTGGAAAATGAGGACGGCACTTCGCAGGGTGGTGCAAGCTGGTTTCCAGAGGTGATGTGCACATCTTACTCCGTTTGGGATCTGCAGGGACTGTGGGCCTCCAACACATTGGAAGCTCAGGCGCTTCTACTCTTTGATCTCAGTTTTCATGGTGCTCTGGAGTGGAGATTTTGAACACTTCGTCCATAAATAATGAAGCTTGATCCAGGATGTGTTACACTTAAGCTGATGAAACACAGGAAATTTCCTTGTGAATGCTGTCTTCCTTTTTTGTGCAAAAATGAATGTTGAAAGTTTGTCAGGCCTTGGCCAATTTCAGTATTTGTGAAATGCTCCAAAAGTGGTGTGTCAAAGTACCAGAGTGGTATAGAGGGTCGCTTCAGTACAGAGACTGGTGCAGGTCACTCTAGAAGTAGCTGGTCGCTAAAAAGTGAATTGTCAGCGTTTCCCTTGATAACATCTCTGAAAAGAAACTGGCCTGCTGCAAATTTGCATGTTTTTAGCTCATAATAACTGGGGGGTTTTAGTTTGCTTTTCTGGGAACACTTGTGAAGATGCAAGAAGTTAAATTGAAAGGGACTGAGGGACAACCGGTGGGGATGTGGCAGAGAAGGACAGTGCCCCTCACCTCCATGTAGTACCGCTCGTGCTCTGGCTCACATGAAAGGAAGAAGCTCCCCTTCTGTGCAGCCCAGTCCTCCTCACCCAGTCCTTGTCTTGTCCACCTAGAAATCAGTGAAAAAATTGTTGAAAGGCATCTCTGAATAACTCTGGTCCAACCTCCTGATCAAAGCAGGGCCAACTTCAAAGTCAGAGGAGGTCGTTCAGGGCCTTCTCCTGAGAAATTTTGAAAATCCTTAAGGATGGAGAGTCCCCAGCTGCTCTGGGAGACCTGTCCCCGTGCTGCACTGCTCTCAGGGTGAAGAATTTTTTCCCTGTTGTGCACCTGGGAAGCCCCTTTGTTGCACTTCATAACTGGTGCCTCTTTTGTTGTGCAGCTCTGACAGGAGCCTGGCTCCTCTTCCCCATGGCTGCCTTCCTCCGTATCTTGTAGCTGTGCCTATGCTGCTCTGGGTTAAACGGGCAAATTTTCTTAAAAGCAAATGAACAAATGTTAGAAGAAGTAGAGCCATTGCAGCAGTGTTGGTCAGGGAAAAGGGCATGGCTAGTGTTCCACGTAATCTGCACCTGTTGCAATGGGCTCTTGCTGTTGTCACCACAGCGATGTTCAGTCCTGCACCACGCTGGTGCAGAATAGAGAAAATCTTAAAACTATCTTTCCTAGTCACTCGAGTTTTGCTTGGCGTGAAGAGTAGGTCATCTGGCCTAAGAACGAAGGCCAGAAATTTCAGCTGTTTTGCTTGCTCTTTGCTTTTTCTTCACTTTTGTTTTGTTTTGGGTTTTTTTTGGTTTGGCCTTGGCCCCTTTTTTTCAGTTGTTTTTGTTCTTTAAATCTTTCAACTGGCATGATCAGGAAAGTCCAGGCTTGTTTTGCTTTACTGGCCTTGTAGATGTCATGTGCTTTTAATCATGAGAGACTGATGTAGAAAAGGATGACTGCAGATAAGAGTAATTCTTCAGGATGTGAGCTGACCTTCTCCTCACTGTGTCTGCTGGCCCCTGCCAAAGGGGAACCACAGACGGGTGTTGGGGACCATGGGAAGGGTTCAGGAAGGGACGTGGAAGGAAGGAGGATTGAGCCAGGAAAGTAGAAGCCGGGAAATATAGAAAAACAAAAATCCAGGACTGAACCTCACAAAAGCCAGGATGGGAAGGGAAAAAAAAATTTAAAAAAAAAAAAAAGGTGTAAGGAGGACAGGGATCCCAGGGACCCCTGCGGGAGGGGGAGCATCAGAGCAGCTGGAGGGATCCCGGGCTGCTGGGTCAAGCATCTGCATGAGAACAGGGAGCCCCTGGTGCCAGGAGGTGCAGTTGGTCAGCTACTGTGAATTGTCGACAACATTTCCACCGAAATGAAGTCGGTCCCTCACAGCTGCACACTATGGGTGACGTAACCACAGGTGAAACCAAATTGTAACGTCTAAAATGTTCCCTATGAAGACATGGTGATTTTCACGTCTCATCTCTGAG
>NW_010138551.1:3586-18374 GCF_000699245.1 Pterocles gutturalis
ACTGCTTGCTTGACCTGTTGTTGCCACTGAAAAGCAGCAAGTCAGACTTACTACCACTGAGATAACTACCGACCAAACACCGGTCTAGCATCGCTGTACAGATGGTTTTTCAAGGACTTGGTTGCAACAGAAAGTAATCATTTTGGCAGGAGGCCTTTCAGCCTGCTTCTCACTGATGGTTTTCTGATGCCAGGCTACTGAACATCTGTTGATTAATGCGTGCGCTGAATGTTGCTTTTAATAGACCCCAGGAATTTCACAGTTGTTTAAACTCATCTAAGATGATGTGGCTGTAGGTAACATAGCGTTTAGTTTTAATTCTTAAATTATACAGAGCAGCCTAAATAGATAGCTGTGTGGAACACTGAGGGCAGGCACGGATGAGTAAGTGACCGGCTGTAACCTTGTCCTGGAAACACAGGGGAAGGTGCTAATTTACAGGCACAGGACTTTGTTCTTGCTTACAAGTGGAGGCTTTTGGCTCTAAAGAGCAAGGGCATGTCAGATTTACTCTAGGGTGTAGGACTGGCAGTTATGGCAGTCTTTGGCCTTGGAGAGATCTGAGTTAGATTTTTAGATTATCTATAAACACTGATGATCTCAGTCCGGTTGAACAGTCACCCTGGATTCAAGTCCTTGTCCTGAAATAGACAGCACTGAACTTCCTCCTGCAGCGCTGGGCAGTGGGAGTGGGCTGCCAGATGTTGTAGGGAAGGTGGAAGATATACTGTAGAACTATCCTGTAAGTATTTAATTATGCCAATCAATCACCTTCATAGCTTGGCTTTACAGTAAAAATAAAATATTTCCTGGGGTGTGGAGAGAAGTTCAGCTCTAAGCTCACCTGAAGCCATATTCTGGTTCTGGCATGGAATATAGTATGGGCCAAACAAGAAGATGACCCTGGGGTTTCAAAGACATCAGGCAAACTTAGCAAAATATCAGCAACACCAAAATCAGCTGTCACCTTAAAATGTCAGTATCTGTAGGCTGTGTGTGAGGAAGTGCCTATGGCTATAGCACCAAAGTGCCAACAGGGCACTCACTGCCTTTTGAGGGCTTCATCCTCCCCCAGGATCAGCCCCATCACAGCTCTGGAGATGTTGGCAGGACAGGATGTGACTGCTGGGGAGCTGCACTGGCCTGAAAACAACCTCTGTTCAAAAAGATCGTCTCCTGCTCTCTTCTCTCAATTTACCTGCACTCCAGTATGAGACTGAAAAAGAGAGAACTGATTGTACTTTAAAAGGAAGACTGAATGATCTTTCTTATCAAACTCAGGACATCTATTTATTATACAGGCGAAGGTTAAGCATGCCGCTAAGAAGGTAGGGAGTGTAATTTGCTGACTTTATTGCTTTTGGGCAGATGGGAAGGATTCTCTTAGGCTGACTGATGAAATGCTGAAAATGGTTTTAAACCCTTCACTATATAGACTTGGTTTTGTACCTTCTTAATGTGTCTTAGTATATATAGCATCTTAGTCTCTTGCTCTCTAGATATATGCAGTAGGCATATGCCTGTGTGCATACATATACACACACTTATATTTATAAATGTAAACAGGTATATATAGAGGCAAATTCCAGGCATGAGTTCTCAGCAAATAATGTCTTTCCTGTTGCTGTGGTATTTGTTGTTTGAAACTATTGGATGCTTGGTTTATTTGCTTTTCATTTCATGTTTTGTCTGGTTTTGACATGCTAAATCTGGAGTTTATCCAGGAGGAAGCAGTGACAGAGGGAAGTACATCGCACGGCTCTAGTGATTTTTGGCACCGGTTGCTTGTTCGTGCTGGCTTGTCCCCTGCTGTGCTCCAACAACTGCTCTGCTGGGTGGGCAGACCCAGGGGACCATCCCCAGAGACAGGACTTGTCCTCGCTTGGTTTTGCTTTTAAACAGTGAATTTTTTTGCTCTGAGAACTCAGGCGTTTCAGAGCTGGTGCTGAGCTTCTGCGCCATGACTCACCCTCGCCCGCTGTCGTGGCAGTGTGTGATGGGCCTTCTGTCTCAAGATGTGACTCTCCCAGCGTGAGTGGGTTATGCTTAGTGACAGGCTTCAGCAGTTGCTATTTTACAAATAAACTGAGGCATAGAGAGGCTGGAGAAACGGCCCTGAAACGGCCAGCAAGGCAGCGGTGAGCTGGGAAGCACATCTCACAGGGTCCCCTGCCCTCTGAGCAGCACATTATCTTGAGACCTGCAAAGATTGGGGAAGTCTGCTCCCACTTTTTCACCCTGATCTCCCAGTAAACAGATTTTTGTCTGTTTGCCGGCACAGATGGCTCTCACTAACACCACTGACTTCTCCGACCTTTCTGGCCATCGCAGGCGACCCGCCACGTGGGCTGACACCACAAGCTGGAGCCCAGCAGGATGCAGCTCCGCGGCCGTGTCTTCTGCCAGGACCAGGGATGCAGCCGCACTGGGGCAGGCCAGCAGGTCCTGCAGGCCCTGGGTCTTCTTTCCAGCGGTGGTCTCTGAATGCTTCTGCACACTCAGAAAATGAAGTGAGAGAAGGCAGTGATGACAAAGTACTGCCCTTTCCCATTTCTTCCTAAAATGTCTTCTTTGAGTCAGCCTAGTTTCTTCTTTAAAGGGCTGTTTGATGCTTAATTTCAGCCAAGCATTGCAAGTTCAAGCCTCCTGCACCCTGCCGCAGGTGTGATTTCTGGAGTGTATCTCTATATTTGGTGCCTGTGTATCCATCCTAGAATTTGATGGCACTTTGCATATGTCTGTGTGTAGAGGGGATGACAGGGAAAGAAGATGCCAGCAGTAGAAACCATCACTTGTAAATTTAGAAAAACAAGCAAAATAACCAAGAATGGAAAAATCAATTATGGTCAGGCTGGAATTAGAATTTCAAAAGAACAACACCTCCCCTTCCCCTGCAAAAAGCCAGCAGACGCTGTTATCAGACATCTCGAGAGACGAAGAGCAGGGCAAGCAGATGCAGTTCTGCTGCTGATAGCCGCTCCAGATACTCTTCAGTGTACTGAAATCATGGAAACTCATCTGCAGCTTCCTCTGGCAGCTGGTCACCTGTTTGCAGTGGGCTGTGAGCGGAGCCATCTCCTTTTCTGTGCTGGACCTGGCTGCCACCAGCTTCCTTGGCCACGGGTCCGTGCACCAAGGGGACCATGAGTGTTGTGTCCGCCCTTGCCCTCGGTGGCCCGGTGGCAGCTGCTTCCCGGGCAGAAGCCATTCATCACCCGGAGGTGAAACCCGAATACCAGCTGCAGGAAGCTTGGCCTTGCCTGTCCCCTGCTTTCCCCCTCCCACAGCAGTCCCTCACCGCCTGCCCCTCCGCCGGGGGTTGTTTTTAATGCTGAATACCTTTTTGTTGAGAACAGTGTTTAGATATTCTTTGGATTACATTCTTGTTGGCATATAAATTCTTCCTCCTTCCTTATTACAGGCTACCCTGAAAGCCCTTCTGTCAATAAGAATTAACAAATCTTTGTGGCAATTCTGATAAACTGTGGTTTTTTTAGCTGGATTACCAGCCCCAAATGAGTCCAAGTATCCATTTGACTGGTGAGAGGCAGCTGCTGTGACATGTCTGCAAACAAATGTCGATGGGAAAAGAGAACGACTGTACAAACAGCTGCATTTCTCACTCACGACAGTAACCTGGAGCTGCTGAGCACTCCCAGGACTTGTTGCCTCATGCTCACAGGAGCAGCTTGCTCTCAAACCTGCCAGCCCTTGCAGGAGGCAATGCAGGGCCCTTCCAAGAAGGACATCTGTCTTCTCTGCCCTTTCCCAGTAATGGGATGGCATGGCAAAGGCAGCTGGGACACGGGGAGGCACCTGGGTTGGGCACTCAAAAGTGTGATTTAATGACACCGAGCACACACATTTCCCATCAGCTGGGTCTTCCCAGCCTCCAGCCTGCTTCTGCTCAGTAGCCCTGATGCAGCCAGAAAGATGGAGACCTCTGCCCAGTGCTGTTTAGCAGATCATTGGGAACCCAAGCAGCAGGACCTAGATTTTTTGGTAGGTTCTGTTACCCTGCCCGTGGTGCCTCTCCTGGGAGAGAGAAGTTTCACAACTGAAATGATGCAGGTATGCAGTTCAGTATCCAGCACAGTGATAGCAGAGAGAAAAATAATAATCTCTGCTGACTCCTGCTCTGACTACCAGGCAATGCTTTCTCTCATGTCTCATTTCCATCAGAGGCAGCTGGTGATGGTTTTTATGGGCATTCCTCTGAAGTGTCTCCCTAGAAGAATGTTCTGCTGCTTCTGTTATCTCTGTAATCCCTCATTAGGACAGCAATTGCATTGCTGATAAAACACAGCTCCTGTTCACACCTACTCCACGAATCATTTTTGACATACAACATGCAGGCTCCATATCATCGGGCCGGGCATCCGTCCCAGGGCCGTATGGCCTCCCTTGTCCTGGACAGAGCAGCATTGATCTGGCAGCCTGGAGCAGAGATACGGGTAGAAGTACAGATTTAAGAGAATTAAAGTGAAAAAGCAACAATAACAAAGATTTAACACTGTAACACTGTGTCTATAACAAAAGAAAGGGATGAATGGAAGGAAACCTGTCTAGCTGTGGTGGGCTGGTAAGCACCCACCCAGTTGCTCGCTCCCTGATAGTGGGATGGGGGAGAGAATTGGAAGGGCAAAAGTGAGAAAAAAACTAGTGGGTTGAGATAAAGACAGTTTAATAAGTGAAGCAAAGCTGCAGGAGCAAACAAAGCAAAATAAAGGATTCATTCACCACTTCCCATCGGCAGGCAGGTGTTCAGCTGTTCCTAGGGGAGCATGTAGGGGTTACTTGGGAAGACAAACGCCATAACCTTGAACATCCCCCCTTCCTCCTCCTGTTCTGAGCTTTTATTGCTGAGCATGATGTCCTACAGCATGGAATATCCATTTGGTCACTGGGGGTCAGCTGTCCCAGCTGTGTGTCCCCCCAGCTTCTCATCCCCCAGCCTTCTTGCTGCGGTGGCAGAGTGGGAAAAAGAAAAGGCCTTGACACTGTGCCAGCCTTGTTCAGCGGTGGGTAAAACACTGGGGTGTTATCAACACTGGGTTAGTCACAAATCCAAAACACAGCACGCGACCAGCGCCTCTGAAGAAATTCCACACCACCCCAGCCAGACCCAGCCCGGCAGTGCTGGAGGAGGAGAGCCTGGTGGAAAAAGAGCAAGAGCCGAGGGCAAAGGAAGTATTTCTTTCCTTGTCAAGGCCGGTCTCCTTGAATTCTCCTCTCATTCCTAGAAGAGTTCGGCTCTGGCAGCCTCCTTTCACCCTGGCAATGACTCTTCCGACAGACCCAGCCGCTCCTGCTCTCTGCCACATCCAGCCAGCCACGGCACACGGGTTGAAGTGGGCGCCTTGCCCTCGCCATAGTGCTGCTGCCCACGTCTCCCCCCTGGCTGTGGGGCGAGATGAAGCTGTAACCCAGCAGGTCCCCCTGCTCCGAAAGCCAAGGGGAAACCTGAGGGTCAGGCCTTCAGCTGATACTTACTCCAATTAATTGCAGGGACACTGCCAGAAAAATGGTTTCATGGTCTCAGAGTTTCAGCTGGGATGTATAACATCTCCTCCCTCTGTCCCAGCAAAGCGATACTGGCTCAGAGTGATCAGTGCTATTCTAAACCTAGAAATCTGCAGCACTAGTGAAAATGTTAACAAAAAGCGGTTTATTTGGTCTAAAATACCTTCACAAACTAAACAGCTTAAATCCAGGTTGTGTATAGTGAACTGCACACTGCAAAAATTATTTTTCTTGGTTTATCTGAGAAAAATATTCCCATGGCAAAGCCAAGGCTGGTTTGTTATTGTAACTAGGCACCGTTCTTAGCAAACTCGCCTGCTAGCCGCAGTCAGCTGTTGTGAATAACTAATGAAGGTTGCATAAGATGAGAAACTCTGAGAACCTGTCTGAAACCAGCTGTCATGCCGGTGATGCAGGGAGTACCTCTCTTCCCTCTGAATCATGAGGTGTTGATTGTTCAGGGACACAGAGCAGTTAGGGCCAGCAGACCCATTCGGTCGTCTCAACTGGCCACCTTGGTATCACAGGCCACGTAGTGTCATCTTTAAAACGCTCTAATGAACTCCTTAGCTTGGGTTTCAGGACGGTAGGGTGTGTGTCTGACATAAATTCCACAGAATTACACTGCTTTAACTGGGTGACAGCAAGAAATAAAGAAACTATCGCTTCCACTTTTGCCCTTACAAAATTCAGCCTGACTTTTAATTGGAATATTTCTGGCTGCAGTTATGTCATCCAGTCACTCAGGTTGCTCATAACAAGCAAATATGAGCCCTGGTTTCTTGATACAGTTTAGATGACTGTATTCTGCTTTGCTACAGTTTCCACCAGGTCCGGACTAGCTGGGGATGCTCTGCCTTTCCTGCCCTGTTCTGGGTCATTCTGCAGTGCCACTGCAGGCCCTGGCGTGGGCTGGGGCTGAGTGCTGCAGCTCCCTGGAGGAATATCAGAGCAGGCTCAGCCTGATCACGGACCGCAGCCTGTGTTCCTGTTGTTCAGATGGATACCCAGCACATGCGGCCACCTGCACCAGCACCAGATTTGGCTGGCGGCACAGATGGTGCCATGTGGCAGTATCCAGGTCAGCACAAACACTGTCACACCAGGAACATCGTCTCCATCAGGAAATGCTCTGCATCTTCCAAGGTCCACCCTGGCACGAGGGCCATCTGTCTCTGTGCATGAACAGGACTGCTGCCATCCTGTGTGGGGGACCAGGACCGGTGCCTTTGTGTCTTTCCTGGGCAGATAGTTTGTCCGTGCTCAGCAAATCCATCGCTCTTGAAAGGTGCTGATCCATCACACACACGTGCACAGCTTCACAGCACCTCCCCAACAAATCTGATGCTTCCAGAAGGTGTTGGTCTTGCAGCACATTCACTGTGTGATGGACAGAAAAACGCTGCACTTTTTCTTCCTGATTTTTGCTGTGTGTGGCAGCACAGCTGGGGCTGCCGTGCAGCGCTGCCAGCCAGACTGCAGATCCCGGACTGCTGTAAATAACTCTGCTCTTCTCCCCAGGTGAAACATCTAGGCTGAAAAAGAACATGTATCTGGGGAAGTGCAGGCAGGCAGCACGCTCGCCTAGGGGCATGGCTGCGGTTCTGAAATTAGATGCTTCCAGGTGCTTGAGGATCCTTTGCACTGAGAGCATTAAAT
This sequence comes from Pterocles gutturalis, assembly GCF_000699245.1. Lineage (NCBI taxonomy): Eukaryota > Metazoa > Chordata > Aves > Pterocliformes > Pteroclidae > Pterocles > Pterocles gutturalis. Next base: position 10,769 of record NW_010138551.1, read on the forward strand.
CAATACCTATTTCACTCCTATAGGCAGGGTCCTGCTTATGTCAACAGCTCATGCTTCACAGCATAAGTAATTACAAAAATGAACTGCCAGTAGTGAGATATGTGATGGAGTGGAGATCTATTTAGACCAGATTGTCGTGACTGATGCTGTGTAAACTTCCAAGGCCACTTGAGAGATACTTTGCCCTTGAATTCTGTGCAGAAAGAAGGACAAGGGGTTTGTGCGGGGACACCTTGTGTGAGGGTCATCAGTGATGACTCTGCTGAGCGTTTTCCCAAATCAGTACTGAGAAGACGGTGTGTGAGGGTGCTGCGGGTGGTGTGCAGGTGTGTGCCCTGCCCTTGGTGGCACATCAGCTCTTTCACACTGGCTCCGTACTGTTGAAATCGCCCGTTTACTTTCTCCTGCTCAGCAAGTCGAGCCAATACCTGGGGACAGGCAGTGCCGAGCCCTTGCCGTCGCTTTGCCCTGGACTTCTTCAGTGTTGGCCATAGAGCCGTGAGTGCTGGGGCCTGGGGCTGGCTGTGTTTGGAGTTTAAAAACCCATCTTCAGAGTCCTGGTGTTTTTTCTGTTACAAGTAATCCTACAGTCAAACCACCCGGCCTCGAGTTTCGCTTTCTGCTCCATGCTGGGGAATTTCTGGTTGTTAATTTTTCAGAGGCACCCAGCGAAGCTGAGTAATGCAAGGAGGCAGCCTCAGACTGCCTGACTGTGGAGGAAGTCACACAGCTGGCATTCCAGAAAATGTATGCAAATAGCTTTTCCAAGGCGTTCTCATCACCATCCACGTTGAAAGCAATTAAACCTCCCTCAGAGTGACACTTCCATGCAAAAAACATTATACAGCACGTCGCCGAACTCGAGCACAGCCAAATAAATAATTGGAGGCAACAGTTCTGGGCTGTGAACTTGTTCTCCAGATGAGGTATAAATCAGTTGCAGCAGCAAGAGCAGCAGCTGTTTTCAGAGCTGGTAAAGGTCTCTGTAGCTTGACTTCACCTTTTCTGTTCTCAGTCGCGCTTGCTCCTGCAAAGACTCCAGTCAGATATTTATAGAAGGCAGCAGGAGTCCTGCTCCAAGGAGGAACAACATCAAGCATGAAAGGAAATCATTAGGATTTCCTCGGAATAAAATAACTATACTAAAGGTGCAAATGCGCCTTTGGGGAAAAATAAAAGCATATGGCAGAAATGGTGCCAGTGCGGAAAGCAGGCAGTAATTAAGCCTAGAGCAGAGGGAACCCGAAAGGGCGGTGTTGATGGTTCTAGCAGATCTGCTTCCTAAGCCTTGATTCAGCACATGCCTCAGCCCTGCTGCAGTCAGACTCTCAAGCAGGTAATTGAGTGCTCTCTCGAGCTGCAGGTTACGGGGAGGGGAAAGGGAGCACGGCTGAAACGGGCACCTCTCTCACCCGGCACCGTCAGTGATGTGCAGTGTGAGATGCAGCATGCTGATGTTCCCCAGCTCATGTCAGCACCACATCAGTGCTCTACACAGGAGCAGAACAGCTAGAGCATCCTCCTGCCTGGTACCCACCATGCCACAGCTGGCAGCTCCCACGGAGCCGTGACCGGGAGCTCTTCCTGTGGCTACGCCACAGCTCAGCACAGCAAACACTGAGCCAGGCAGTCGCTGCGCGGGGTTTGCTGCGGGAGCTGGCAGCACGCAGGCAAGCATGGGACAGCAGGGACAGCTTTCCAGCCCTATGGTTTTCATGGGGACATGGGTGACATGGGGACCTGGAAAACAAATGCCCAAGGCTCCTTTCCCCTCATCAGACCAAGATGAGCAGGAATCGCTTTGTGCAATGTTAACTGCATGGCTTCAGAGCAGCAAAACCCAAAGCAGAGCCCAGCCTTGCTATGATTTTAAGAGAAATGAAAGGCTACACATGTTTTAAGAAAGTCCTACAAGCCCTTTCCTTGTACATCAAAGAGCAATGAGTACAGAGGCAATGCCTGGGTGGTCAAGAGGTTCAGCTCTTTGCCTTTCTAATTAAATATTTATTCCAGCTAATCAAAATCCAAGCTGGCAAGAAGGTTAAGATGGCTGGAAGCCTTTATACTTTACTCCAGCAAAATATCCAAAGATATTCACAGAATTAATTAGGATTCAGCTGTGTGACTGGAAGTGCAAGGAGGTGTCCAGAATGGAGCCATTTGTAGGGTCACCTGGGTATTTTGGCACCGGTCAGTAATTGAGAGGAAATGGTTAAAATGCCTGTGGTTGTAGCTACAAACCAGCACAAAGGTAATGGGCATTTTTTGCGGCACAGCAGAAGAATTTGTGTTCTGTATTTGAAACACTGTATGTAATGTAGCTGTGGAAGGTTCTTACTCACCATGCAACTGTCCTCCCTGCTTGGGAATCCGGTTAAGCTGTTGGCCTTTGTCAGTTAATTTTGCATTATGTAATTATGAGTTAATAGAAAGCAATTTCCTCTGAAATATTCTTTTGTTCCTGGTTGTCCTTGTCCCCAGATTTCTGGAAGGCACTCACATTTCTACATGGTGTGAAGTCCCGAGGTCTTTTTTACAGGTGCAGAATGTCACCCCACTTTCTGGCCCCCACTGTTAGTTTTGAAATCCAGCTGTGTGTCTGAATAGTCCAGATGCTTCTTTTCCATTCCTGTCACCTGGCAGGAGTTAGGCGGGGTTTCACCTCTGCCTGCTCTTCATCTGGTTTTGCCTGACATCCTTGCCATCCCTTGCAGACCAGGGAAGAGCAGCACCGTTCCACACTATCCCCACACATGGCTGGCCCCAGTGGAGCATTTCCTGGCATCCCCATCTTGACCTCCTGGTGCGGTGAAAATGGCCTCTTTATTTTCTGACTCTCAGACAGTTCGGGCTGTTTGGCAGTACTTAGGCCCAGCTATTGTCATAGCTTTTTGAGAGGGACTTTGTTAAGTGATATTTTAAAATCTGGATAAATGATTTACACTAAATTACACAATGATTTTATCTCTTGTCTGCTGAAGTTTCCTTCCTTGGGAAATTATGGACGGTACAGCCTGATGTATTCCCTTGACAAAATATTAATCTCTCAAAGGCATTTTACGAGTCTTTGTGTAAGTCCACTTTGACTGGGACAGATCATCAGCCTTCAGAGGTGGGCTGATGCAAGCAGAGGCAACAAAATAATTGAACCTCTGCAAAGTGCCGTGACAAGCTTACTATTTCAGCCTATTTTTCTGATGACAGCCACCTTCCAAGTGCACATGGAGCTCTGCAAAATAAATATTACCTTCTTCTGGGAGCTGTGACGCATCTGTTGACGGTGGTAGAATGAGCCATCCCCATGGTTAGGCACATGTAGGGGTGCTATCAAGATCAGAGCCCTCATAGCCTTGTTAGTGGGTGGCATAATGAGAACTGGTCTACAGCAATCCTGCTTGCAAGGAGCACCTTGCAGCATCTGGTGGAGTTTTTCTATCTGAATAAACAAATGTCTGCCTTTGGTTTCCTTTCTGTTATTGCCGACACATCGATATGAGATAAAATAGCAGCACCAGTGGGCGGCAGTGGTCTAATACCCAGCCGAAAATGCCAGGGCCACTTAGGTGTCTTCTGATTGCCACATTAAGTACACGCCCTGTTGTGTCTTTCTGAAACCTGCTGCATCAATAATTATGTCTGTGATCTGGCACCCAGCAAAGGATAGGCTGAGTATTTATTGCATATGCTGTGCTTGTGGGTGTACATGTAGAAAATAAATACATTCCTAAAAATGCATCCCCTGTGTCCTGCTCCTGCTCAAAGCAGGCGATGACACTGTGTTGGCTTTAAATGGAGCTGGAGCAAGCCCCGTGTTGCAAAGAGAATTTTAGTAAAAAATAAAGGGAGCGCATTGCTTTTGCAAAGCCGAGAGCTGGTCAGCAGCCACTCCACCCCAAGTCTCTGACTCTCTGTGAGTGACGCAGCTCAGGTTCCCACTTTGCTCACAAACCATCTGGCAGCAGAAACTCCAGGGAAGATCCAAAGCAGACAGCATTTCCAAGCCGCTGGAGGGCTGACACGGTGCGGTGCTGACTGTCCTCGCCTTTATAAATGGAGGCGCTTTCCTAATCACAGGATGGAGTCTGTTCTGGAAAGTCTCTACCATTGGTGCTGAAGGTGCCAGAAGCTCCAGAGACTGTGACAAAGACTGCAAAATGCTAGAGAGGGCTGTGACATCCTTGCTACCATCTGTCCTTTACCAAAGTGGCAGAACAAAGATTATCCTCCCAGATTAGATAGTCCACATTGAGCCTCTGCCTAAAGTGACGATAAGAGATGTGCAGTCAGTGCAGCAGCCCTTTAAGGACCATTTGAAACCCCAAAAACTGAGGATTATGTTCCCCACAGCAGCCCCTTTACCTGGCTGCCTGCTCTGGGGTCAGCTCCTGTGGAAGGCTCAGCTGCCAAGGCTGCTGGGCAGCGCTCCCAGCCCTCAGGAGCTGGTGACACTGCCTGTCCCAGAGCTCAGCAGGTGGATTTGCTCCTTGCAGGGTGCAAGGCAGCCTCTGGCCGCCCTCTCCCACGGCTCTCGTGGCTGGGTGCAGGATCTGGCTGTGCCAGTGTTCATCAGGAGTGAGCAATGGTAATCTCCGCCACAGAGCACTTGAGCAACTGTGCTGGTTCCACAGTGAATACGCAGCTCCAGCTTCTCCAGGCTGCGCATGGTGCAATAGCATCTGTACGCTCCCTCTGAGCACTGTGCTCACGCTGGGACACCCCCAAGCCATCAAAACAGAGCTTTCCCTCTAGTGATGCAGAATTCCTTTCAGGTGGAGACGTGCTCTAAGGGTGCAGCAAGGTCTGCTTGCGAGTGTAGCTGCACTGGCGGGACCTGTCCCTCCATTGCTGCTCATGGCCTTGCACCAACAGACCTTACCCTCCCCTCCAGCCTGCCAGCAGAGCTGCACATACAACCCTCCTTAAGGTGTCTCTGACACCGTTGTTAAGTCAAACTCAGCAGAAAGTGGGTCCTTGCCCCTCCGCTCCAGGCTGGGGCGGCTGGAGCGGCTGGTGCAGGCTGGAGCACGGCAGGTGGAGGGAGGCAGCGGGGCAGAGCCAGGGCTCCCTGGGCATGAGCCCCCTGCATGCTCCCCACACCAGCCCTGCTTGGGTGTGCTCCCACCCCAAAGTCCTGACCTGGTCCTATGGAACAATCCCAAACTTTTAAACGTCTCTTCCTGTTTAATTTTATTTTATTGGAAGAGGGCGAAGGGAGGGAGAATGGCTTTGGCTGGTGTTTCTAAACCCTTAACTGGGACGTGGCGGAGGGGCAGGGCAGGGAGAAGAGGGGGGGGGAGAGAATAAACAACAAAAAAAGGGAGAAAGTGAACTGGATTGACGGGAGCTGAGCTGAGCCCTGGGAGAGAGGAAGAGGGGAGGTGATTCAGAGCCGGGGCAGCGGGGCAGGCATGTCCCAGCATGGCTCCAGGGCTTCCCTGCCTTCACTCCTCAGTGACAGTCCCTGCTGTGGCAGCCCGGGCCTGGGAGCGAGTTTCTGGGTGGCTCCTCAGCAATGTCATTGCTAATTAAATATGTTCAAAAGGTTAGATTATTGGTTGCGACGATGTCTCACCTTTGACCATGTCCACATCAAACAAATCATAAACCAAGCAAGAAATCTTCTTGGGTTTCCTTGCCCAAGGCATCCTTTTAGGAGTTAGATAAAAGCTATTTATTTTGCAAATAGCAAATCCGGCCACCACTTGGCGATGCAGTTCTGCTGGAGTATTGTGGGCTCCCAGGAATTAGTAAGGCTCAGGGTTTAATTTATTTCAGTTAAGGTGGTGGTGGACATGAACAAGTACCAGTTTCCTTGTTGAAGTTAACATGGCTCCTGCAGCCTCTCCAGGGCAATCCCTGCTTTCCTCCTCAGCCTCCCGGCTCTTGAGGATCCTCTTTAATTAAGAAAAAATAAGAAAAATTAAGAAAATTACTGCCTTACCTTTTAAAGAGCTTTTCTGCTAATCCCTGCTCTCTTTTTGCTTTCTCTTTGTTTTTATCTCCTCCCTCCTCTGGGAATCTGTGTATCTAACTGGAGTGTGTTTGTCTCCCATTTGTCCAACGTGGGAACGGTTTTCTTTATTTGCCCTTACTGCATCCAGGCTGGAAGGGGGGCTAATCCTTCCTGGGATTACTGTGACACACAGCTGTACCTGGAGAACCCTTTATACCAGCGTCTGACCCCAGGCTGACGTGAGGCCGGCACTGGGCATCCCCGAGCCCGCAGCCAGGCAGTCACTGTCTGTCTGGGTCGGAAGTTTGGACTGAGCAATGCTTCCTTCCCTGCCGGAGAGAGGCTCATCCCTGGGGTGTGGTGGCAGTTAGGGACACACCAGGCATGTCCTGGCAGATGGTCTGTCCCCATCTCCTACCCCACAGCCCATTGTTCCTGGAGGTGCTGCTGCCTTCTCTGGCCCCTGCCTGTGCGCCTGGTCCACAGCCCTGCCTCCCACGCTGGGCATGGAGCCTGGGCTCAGTTTTCTCAGCTCTATCTGTTGGTGAAATAAGGAATTATGTCTCCCTCCAGCCTCCCCTGAGCAAAATGTGAGTTGCATAGATCTTGCTATCATAAATGAGGCAAGAAATGCAGCGAAGCCCGGCAGCTCCATGGGCTGGGCTGGGCTCCATCTGCTCTGCAGCTACTGCTCCTGGCTCCATGGATGGGGACAGAATTTCTTCTCTCACATTTTTTCATTTTCAGGCATCTCCATATCTCCTTCCAACTCCTCCTACACACCGCAGAGGAAGTGCCCACAAACATGTGCAAAACTACTTAATTACTCTTTAACCAACTGGGCTGCTGATTGCTGCTAGTGCCGATTATCACACTGACTGTGGTGACTTTGGTCCCTCTCCACTTCCGCCCATCTGTGCCCATCACCCCCCCCCTCAGGGTGCACCTCCTCCCACGCAATGTCTGCGGGACACCCAGCGCTCATCCAACAGAGCCCTGCTGCCTGGTGGGCCGGGGGGAGTCAGCCCATGTTCTCCTGGTGCTGGGTGTCCCAGCTTCATTACTGGGTATCCCAGGACTCTGGCTGCGTGTCCCAGCACCATTGCTGGGTGCCCAAGGACCATGGCTGGGTGTCTTGGGGCCACTGCTGGGAACATGGCCAAGTGTCCCTGGACCTCTGCTGGGTGCCCTGGGCCATTGCTGGGTGTCCCAGGACCATCAGTGGTACCCCAGGACCATGGCCTGGTGTCCTAATGTCATTGCTGGGTGTCCCATGATGATTGTTGGATGTCCCAGGTCCATGTCTGGGTGTCCCAGGGCCATTGCCCAGTGTCCCAGGGCTATCAGTGGCGCACCAGGGCTATGGCTGGGTGTCCTGGGATGATTGCCTGGTGTCCCAGTACCATCAGTGGTTCCCCAGGTCCATGGCTGGGTGTCTCGGGGCCATTGCCCAGTGTCCTGGGGGTTTCAGTGATGCCACAGGACCACGTCCAGGTGTCCTGGGACTACTGCCCGGTGTTCCGGGGCTATCAGTGGTGCCACAGGACCTTGGCCAGGTGTCCCAGGACGGTAGCCCGGTGTCCCAGTACCATCCGTGGTGCCCCAGGCCCATGTCCGCGTGCCTCGGGACCACCAGCGGGGCCGCAGCCGGCC
>NW_010138552.1:0-1161 GCF_000699245.1 Pterocles gutturalis
TTGTGATGGGAGCAAGGAAAGAGCGAGTCAACAAGCAGGTCCGACAGCCCATCTCTGCCAGGAGAGGCTGCATGCGGAGCCCACGGCACTGCTGGCACGTGGCAAGTCCCGAAGGGTGCCAGGCTCTGATGAAGCCACTTCAGCCCGGTTTTCCTCGGTGCTTGGCTCTGCTGCTCTCAGCAGGTGCGGGCGGGATGCAGGAGTGCAGCGGTTCTGCCTGGAGCAGCATCCCCGGCACAAAGCCCCAGTGTCCACCCTGCCCCGGCTGAGGCTGCGGCGGTGGCACTGCGGCACTGTGGAGGGTGGCACTGTGTTTCCCTCCAGCACTGATGAGTGAGAGAGTTCTGCAAATATTTTCTTGGGGCAGGAAGCCCTCAGCCATCCCCAGTTCCCTCCTCCTCTCAGTCAGGCTCTCACCTAGCTGCCGTCATTCTGCCAAGTTGCAGGGCTTCAACAAAATGCTTCCCTGCACATGTGCACATGCACCCTCACAGCTTCCCATGATTTCCTGATTTATTTCTAATGATAAAATAACAGATCCCATCTTGCCTCCTCCCAGCACTGCTGCTCTGCCACTGACTGTCTCATCCAGCAAAAGCCCTTCAGCCCTTTCACTGCTCTCTGGAAAATGGGGGTTGATGGTCAGAAGGGTGGCACGGAGGCTCAGGAGCCCAAGGAGGGGAAGGGAGCCATGCCCCGGTGTCCCCTGTACTCACAGCACTTTCCCCGGGCACTTGGGTCCCCAGCTGCACTTGTGGTACTCGGCCTTGACGTAGCTCTCGGCCCCGTCCTGCAGCGTGCACGTCACGTTGCGCTGCACCACGTAGGCACAGTAGCTCCTGGGGGGAAGCACAGCGAGACACCATCACCCCATGCTCTGGCAGGCAGCGGCTCCCCAGTTATTCAACCAGCCCCAAGGCAGGTCTGCTACCCTGCCCGACACTGCCGGCAAGGTCTCAGGGGGACTGGAGCTGGAGGGACCCCCACCCCCCCCCCCCCCAGCTTGTGCAGCTGCTGGGAAGGGGGCATCGCCCACCCCACTCACTGGAGATGGGGACAACAATGGGACCCAGAGGAGGACAGAGAGTGGGGATGGAGCAAAGCCCCCCAGTGCCCAGCCTGGCTGCTGGGTGCACAGGTAAGGGACAGGCAGGTGCTCCC
>NW_010138552.1:1188-4259 GCF_000699245.1 Pterocles gutturalis
ACCCCAGCTTTCACCCACTCAGCTCTGGGAGCCTCCCTGGGAGCCAGTCCTGCCCAGCCCCACAAGCTGCCCTCCAGATGCCAGGGTGCCACCCCCCGGTGATGACCGAGCCTTTTCCTTGGTACAGGTGGGTTCAAGCATCTCTTCTCCAGGTTACGGGGGTGCAGCCTCAGCTGTGCTGGGCTCTCCGCTCAGCCTCGGGCAGTGCATGGCTGCAGTGACACTCCAAGCTGGTGGCTGTCCCGGCCTACCCCACCCAGCTGCGGTCACTCTGCAGTTGAGCCCAGCCTCAGCAACCAGTCTCGGTGCTGGAAACAGGCTGTGCACCCTCACCTTCTGATTTCTCCCTAGTGATTTCACTGTCTGCAGGAAACCCAGAGACTCCCCCCAGCAGGTCTGGGATGCTGCTGTGGTGCAGGAGGCTGAGCTGGGTGCTGAGTGTGCCTGCTGCTGTCACAGTCATGGCCACCTTGTCATCGGTGCTGGGGTCACCTGGAGCCTCAGCCCTAGAGCTGGGCTGTGCTCCATACAGCATGACCTGGGTGGAGAGATGAGCTGGGGGGACAAGCTGAACCCCATCAGCAATGGCAGTTATGGAAACAGTACCCCAGAAATAGCTCCAGCAGCATCTGGCAGGCGTGGTCCATCCTCCTGCTGCTCCTGGAGTGCTACCAGCACTGGGGCCACCACAAAAGCCTTCGGACATTGCTGTGGGTAGTGTCACACCTGGACCAAGCATGATGCTACAGTCAGCAGCAGGAGAGGAGGTGCAGGCTGGCTGCTCTGCGGGGCTGCAGCATCACAGGTCCCTCCACCATGCAGGCAGGGACAGGACACAGGTCCTGAGCTGGGCAGGGGCTGGAAACCTCCTCAGATCCCTTGGACGGGCAGTGCAACGAGCGGAGCCTCTTCCCTCCTGCCATCACACCTGCATCTGGTGCCACAGGGTACCAGCCAGCTCCGGGCATGGACCCGAGCCGAGCAGCAAACCCAGGCACTGAGGATGAGGTGGCCAGGAAGAAGGCTGCGTGGGAAGGATGCGGGAGCACTGCTGGGACAGATGGAGGCCAAGGCTGAAGGCAGGGCTGCCGGCAGCAGCAGATGGACCTGGTCCACAGGGACGTGCGGTGAGGCAGGGATTAAGGGCACAGGGACATGGCAGATGGCAGAACGGGAGGAGAGGAGGGCACAGCACCCAGCGCAGGGCTGAGGTGGAGACGGAGGGTCAGCAGGATGGAGCAGATGGGCTGTCGGGGCTGCAGGTGTAGGGAGGTGTGCTGTGAGGCGGGAGAACCCCACGCTCCTCAGGCAAGCTGGGGTGGCTGCAGCTCCGCTGCCTGGCCACAGGCTGGGAAGCAGCCGGGGTCCCCCGGCATCACCATTGCACAGCCCGCGGAGAGCAGCTGTGGGGCTGGCCAGAGAAACGAGCTGCAGGGCCTCAGCTCAGCGCTCACAGGCTTGGTGGGATGATGGGCTGGAGGGAGCTGAGACATCTCTGGCAGGGGGAGGCGAGTGAAGGGACGGGGACAGGCATGATGGAGCAGAAGGGTTTGCGGAGAAGGACTGTGGGGTGTCCTGTTTGGGGGAGTGAGTATGCACGTGTGTGTGCATGCACAGCCCCTCCACTGTCACCCTCTGGGGACAGAGCAGTGGGGCTCTGTCTCACCCTGAGCAGGGAAAGATGGGTGAAGGAGGGATAAGCACCCATGGCAAACACATGAAGACAAAGTACATCCCCCATCCATGCCAAGGACCACCATGAGCCCCCAGTGCCCCCGTCCAGAGGCCCTAAGCCAGCTCCTCCACCTCCAGCAGCCCACGTGGGGCAGGAACCACCCCGGTGAAGCTGCAAGGTGTGAGCAGGCTCATCTTCCCTCTGGCACCCTGGCTCTCCCTGCTCCCTCCCAGCAGGGACCCCCCAAGCCCACACCCCAACACCTCCCCCATGCTCCCCCCAGGAGGGACACCAGCACCTCTGCCCGGCCCCTTGCCCAGGGCTCTCTTTGCCCCCCTGGGGTGGGCACCGAGCTCCCAGCAGAGACTGGTGTTGCCAGATGCAAGTGGCTGAGTCGTGGCAAGGGGCTGCCAGGCTCAGAGCACATACAGGACCCGTGCTGCTCCCTGTGCCTCTGAAAGTGAGTCATTTATCCATGCACGGGGCCACGCGAGAGCAAGGGCCAGCCACTTCTCGTAGCTGGAGGGAAGGGAGATCATGTGTGCATGTGGAAATTTAGAATCACTGTGCATACATAAATCCAGGATCCACTTACAAACACACTGCAAACCCTCTCTGTAACGAAGCTAGTAGCCAACACGGGCAGATCTACTAGCCACTGCTAATAGACACTGCCTGCCTGTGACTACTTGAGTAGGGGCTGTTCTGGCTCACTTGCTGTCTTAGAAACCTCCTTCCTTCTCACCCACCTGTGGCCAGCAGTTTTATAGCACCAGCCTGATGTTTTAAGAGTGAGCAGCTGGAAAATGTTACGGGTTTTGGAAAGCTCTCACTGGCACTGCCAGTATTGTTTGCCTCAAATGTTACTTTATTCATTTCAGCTTGTTCGTAACACCACAGCCCCCCCTTTTCAAAGAAAACCAACAGAAACAGTTCTAGCAAACAAGCGAGGAGAGAAGCAAGCCCCCCACCAATGTAACAGCCTTTTTGCAATCGAATGGAAAAAGTCTATAGTACGTGTCAAGCTCACATTCCTCATCTGCCTGAGCTTTCCAGGTTACTTGAAAACATATTTAAACTCCAGTAAGCCTGTGCGTTACAAGCAAATGGGCAAATTCCCTCCAAACCAGTCTGTGCTTTCATGCGCAGCTCTGCGCACTGCCATCCCCCCCTCCTGCACATCACACCCCCACGCCCATGTCATGCAGAACAGGTACATCCACCCATCCCACAAACATACACAGGGGCATCCCTGTCCCTCGCCAGCCCTGTCCCACACAGGACTGCAGCACACACATCCCCCCGCACGCAGCTCGCTCCCTCTGGGAAACACAACCCCCGCACGCTCCGGTGCTGAGCAGCCCCCCAGCCTTGCTGTACACAGAGGGGGTGCACC
>NW_010138553.1:0-5864 GCF_000699245.1 Pterocles gutturalis
AGGGTGGTTCTGTGTGTTGGGTCGCGACACCACCCTGTAAATACTGGAACACAGTGATGAGGTCTTCCCTAAGCCTTCTTTTCTCAAGGCTGAACAAACCTAGTTCTCTCAGCCTTTCCTCACATGGCAGGCTTCCCAGTCCTTTGATCATCTTTGTGGCCCTTCTCTGGACCCTCTTCAGGCTGTCCACATCTTTTTTGCATAGTGGGGACCAAAACTGAAGACAGTATTCTGGGCGTGGCCTGACAAGCGCTGAGGAGTAGCGAGGGATAACAACTTCTTTATCTGCTGGTGATGCCCTTGGTGATGCAACCAAACATCCTGTTGGCTTTCTTTGCTGCAGCACCACACTCTTCATTCACATTGAGCTCCTTGTCCACCAGGACCCCTAGGTCCCTTTCCACAAAGCTGCTCCCCAGCCTATGCTGCACTCCTGGATTATGTTTTCCCACATGCGAGACCTTACACTTGTCCTTGTTTAACTTCATAAAATTCCTGTTAGCCCACTCTGCCAGCCTATCCAGGTCTTCCTGCAGGGTGGCTCTCCCTCGGTATCATCATCAAACTTCACCAGGGTACGCTTGATCCCGTCATCCAGATCCCGTATGAAGATATTAAACAGCGTTGGGCCCAATATCAAACCCTAGGGAACCCACTTGTGACAGGTTCTGTTAAGCTTGTGCAAATTTGTATGGATACCATTATTTTGCAAAGGCTGTGTTATTGTAGTGTTGCTCTACTGAGCTAAGCATAATCCAAAATAAGTCACCCTTAGAACTCTAAGTATTGACTGGCCAAAGCACTGGAATTATTGATTCTGCCTGGCCTTTGTTAAGACAAAATAATATTTAACATTACATTGTTTGTAGCAGATTTTAAACGATGATACAAATTCTATTTTTGGATTAAAACAAATCCTGCTTAGGTCTAGCTCTTGTATAATCTGAATCTACAATGCATAAAATTTCTAGGAGAAGATTGACACCCCTTTCTGGTGAGTGTGGGGTATGTGTGTGTGTGATCCATGTGTGCGTGTGCACACAAGACTACGTGTGACATTTCTCTTACTTAATTCAAGCTTTCTGAGAGGGGGAACGGACAGTCTACCAGAAGCAGAAGGTGGAGAGAGTTAGAAATAAAGACAATTTTACTGCCAAAGAAAATATGCAGTGGAGCTGTTATTATGGACTAAATGTAATAATTCTCATCCAAAGTTAGATGTGGTTAATCCTTCTTTTCCGTAGGCCCCTTGTGTCTTAATACAGGTTAATGAATTAAAAATCAGCAGCACTTCTCTCTGAAGACTTTCCCCACTACATAAGGGGGCTTTCTGTGCTTACTTACATGTGGCAGTGATGTCTACACCTGACCTAGTCGCTCTTCAGATCCCACTATAGCCATTGTCAAAGCACACTAATGCTTTTTGGGTGCTTTTCATCTGATGTATGGGCTGTCTACTTTGGGGCGAAATGAATCACACCCTGGAAGTGCTTGTTTCTTCCACTGACTTTCAGGGAAGCCTGAGGCAATTCTCGCGACGTGCTTTTGTTGCATGTGTGTATGTTTAGCCAGATAAATCCTATCGAGAAAAAACTCTAAAAGTGCAAAAAGTTGATAAAGGAAAATGTGACAACACTGGTTATAAAAGATAAAAGCCCACCTGAGCCAATAGATGGCAGCATAGGAAATGGTAATGCACAGCCCTCTGTCTGAAACAGCCCTGCTGGGTGGGGAGTCTCGACTTGCTGCTCTGGGGGAGTAGAAGATTTGTCAAATAACCCTGACTCGTGTACCTCTGGCTTGCTAAATATGCTGTCTTCTCTTAGCTTTAAGACGGCTAAAGTCTCCCTTTTACAACGGTACCTTGTGCCATCCGGATTTCCAGAGTCTGAAAGGCAAAAAAGGGCAGCATTCAGCTATTTCTTAAATTTCCATTTCTGGAGGCTTAACACTGGAACATTTGGCATAGCATCTCACAATGATTTAAATCAGAATTTTATGTGGTAATTTTATGCAGTATACACACGCAATAAAACATTATAATGATATATTTTCATCTTGCCTTTGGATTTTATTTTGTTGGTCTTTAGTCATTGGATTTATTTTATGTATCTTGTTAATTATGACATTACTGCACAGCAACAGCATTTAAAGTTTATAATTAGAAAATACAGATGACATGCTATTTCTCTTGTACAGGAAAAAGAAGGAATTGTTTCACATTCGTCATCAGTTATTTTTAATTCATAAAACTCATTAATAATGTCAAAAGTGCTTTGAATGCATGCAGTCAGCAGGCAATATGTGAAGAGGCCACAGTAGGAATGAAGACTGCAAAGACACCAAAAGATGTGGGTCAGGTTTTGGTTCCTTTGCCCAAGGAGAGACTAAGCACCTTGATTGGACCTGGGAAGAGTTGTGTTGCCAAATGGCTGTGACCACAGCAGTGTGGGAGGAGACCAGGTCTCCTGGTAAATCGGGTGCTTGTTCTCTCTAGGCTGAATAGCTTCCACCCCATCAGCAATTCTCCTGGCTTAAGTGCTACTGGGTATAAAGTAAGTGTCTGTTTGATTCGAGCTCCTCATGCCTGAATGTGGCCCCAGGAAAGTCTTTTGAATCAAACTGCATATGGGTTAATCCAACAGTCTATCTGGCTTTATTATTCCTCTTCCCCTTCTGTCTTTTGTAACATTACTAAGCCACCAAAACCTCCCAAATACCTATCAGATGCACTCAGAGGTATACAGAAATAACCTCCCCTAATTATTAGAATTTAGTCCACAAAACTCATGATATCCAGGTTAATGCCCCAAACTAATATTTGATCCACTCAGCTGTATGTTAGTGTTGTAAGACTTTACAAATTATTTATGACTTGTAATGACTAAGTAACACTCAGCATTTTAATACAGGGTTGTGTTTATTTGTTTTCTTCTTTTTCTTGCTTTGTCAAACATGGCATATTAAAGATACAGCTGGCTTCCTAAAATAATTTTTAATTTTTTGTTGTTTTCAATTTGTACACTGAATTTCTTCACTGGTCTTTGAAGTATTGTGAGCTGCCTAAGAGGTGTGGGTACAAAGATTCCACTAAAATGAACAGGTATCTATGTGTGGAAAAAGTTTGTGCAAATCCTGTGGCTTGGGATCAGGTTTGTTCGTTATTGGGCACATATTAACTAGTACATAACCTTAAAAATCAGCCTTCGTTTGACCAGAGGTTAGTCACAGAAGTGCTGACTAACATTTTGAATTAAGTTAAAATCACTCAGCTACATACTTTGTCAGGCCTTGGAGCTGTTTGATTTATTAGCATTGCCCTCCATCATCTTTCTTCTTTTCTTCCTTTCTTCTATTATTTCTTGTACCTGCCTCTTGTGTCCACATCTATTAATGCTGGCTGCTTGTTTGTGAGCCCTAGCTTGCTCTCTGAGTTGTTATTGCAGACTGCCTCACTGATCGTGTTTCCATGACCTTTTGAATTTCCACAATTGTAAATAGCTGTGCTCAGTACAGTAGGTGATAAAAACTATACACATAGCTGCACCTACATCCTGAGACAGACCACAGCATGCTGACCGATCTTCCTGCTACAAGAGGGCTCTGAGGAGGCAAAAGGCTTTCTCTATGTTATCTGTATCCTCTACTATAAAAGGCTTTAGTCACAGATACTTTGAAGTGAGACTAGAAGTGCACTGAGAAGCAGTGCAGAATATAGATTAGGTATGTACTTACGTTGACCTGCCCCAAATAAGGAGAGGCTGGTTGATCCTGTAAATGCATTGCTCAGTCTCCGTAGGACTGAGAATGACAAGATGCCTGTTACACCACTCCAAGTGCTACAGAAAGTTCTGGACACAAGGACCGGAGATGACGATGACTCTTGAGCTAGGTGCACAGGTGGACTGCAACCCAGCAAAGTCAGTCTGAGCAGCCTGTAGCAGACAAGGATTTAGCTGACTCACTGGCTGCAAGGCCAGCACAACCCTGCGAGGTGCAGCTTTGATGGAAGAGCCACATCTGAACTGCTCATAAGTCTCCTGTAATCCAGGAGCTACAGGTAGCTCTTTAGTATCAGGATTCCTGAGGTTTTCCAAGGTAGTTCCTTAGGGGACAAATTAGATCTGTGAAACCTGAAACTGACTCAGGAACTGACTAACAAGGAGGAGAGGGAAAAAAAAGACAGATGTAGTAGAGGACATAAATGCATCACTTTTAGATGCTTAATACACAAGGTGGGATCCAAAGCTGAAAGGCATGTCTGAGGTTTTCTGTTCAACCCAGGAAGGCAGCTGGGTGCCCAAGAGTTACCTGAAAAACCTTCGTACTTGTACCTGTGTTAATCCTATCAACTTTAGTCTTCCAGCTGAAGTGCCTGTACTTCCTTTGTAGTCAATGAAGACCTGCATCTTCAGGAGATGGTGTTCCTACCTAGCATCTGAGCTAACCTCTCTGGAAATGGCTGCCTTCATTGACCCTAGACCAAACCTAAATACAAGCTTAGGTACTTCTGCTATGTATTTTAAGGTAGGTAAGAAGAATAGGAAGAAACCATAGCGTGGAGACCTCTACCTGCAGCTGTTCTCTCAAAAAACAACGCATTTCTCTCTCTTTTAGGTGGCAATGAATAGCCATGATGAATGTGCCCCCTCTGATTATAAAATAGCTTGCTGGGTAGAGTACATCACTTTGTTAGAAAATGAGACATCTGGGCTTAATTCCCTTCTAAGCCTCAGAGGCTTAATACTGACCCCCAGGAGAACAAACAAACCACTTACCTCTTGCTGACCTTGAAAGCCTGACTCCTGTTTGTAGGCCAGCATCATCATTTTGTTTTTCATTCTAGCTTTTATATGGGTCCACAGACATTATCTGGCAAGCCTTTCTGCTGGTTTTGCCGGAGATATTGCAATACTCCAGACACAAATATTTTGTCCAACTTAGAGAAAAAAAATCAGGCAAAGTGACTTGAAATTTAGGGGTATAAATAGCATGTTTGTTGCAGTAGGAATGAGTAATCATGAAAAAAAAATAGATAGGTTCATAAATTTTAAATATTTTGATCATCAACAGTTAGTTTTATTTTATTTGTTTAATCATGAATTGGACCCAGGTTCTCTATATAATGACCTCCATGATGTTATTTCAGTGAGAATGCTCTCCTGGGTTGATGTTTTCATAGAAATATTTGCTAGTGCTCTTCAGTGTAGTTTGTTCTTGCACAGCAGTACCTGGGGACTCACCACAGTGGGGTCTCCCTAGGAATGGGGTCATAAGAAGGGAAACAACTTTCCTCAAGAAAATTTGTATGAGGGCTGAGGGAGGTGAATAGTGTCAGCCTTACCCTTAGTATATTCTTAGCTCTCACCCATGGGATCTGACTGTTGGTGATCTGTGGGAAGCTGATTTCTGCTTCTGGGAAGGAGAGGTGAAATCTGCCTCCTGGAAATGTCAGACAGAAGTAAGTTTATACATTGTATGGTGTCCTGGTTTCAGCTGGGACAGAGTTAACTCTCTTCATAGTAGCTAGTGTGAGGCTGTGTTTTGCATTTGTGCTGAGAAGAAGGCTGATAACATACTGATGTTTATAGTTGCTGCCAGGGCAGTCAAGGACTTTTCAGCGTCTCTGCTGTTCCAGTGTCTGCAGATGCAGGAGAAGCTGGGAGGGAGCATAGCCCCAGGTACTAGCCTAGGATTCGACTTCAGGTTTAGGATTAAGACCTAAATTGGCCAAGGGTCTATTCCATATAATGCACGTCATGCCCAGTATACAGATGAGGGTCTGCTCCTGAAGTTCTCTCTCTTGCTCTGGGGTGTCTACCTCCGGGTCACCCATCTCTCAGGGTCGTCTCACTCTCTCAGAC
>NW_010138554.1:0-60602 GCF_000699245.1 Pterocles gutturalis
CCGAGCCAAGGGCTAACCCACCACAGAAGACTAACAGCAGATAACACACAGTAATCGAAGGTAAGAGTGCAATGCCTGGCATTCTGTCAAAAGCTGTCTCTCAAAGTTCATTTTGTCTATAAACTTGTATTTGCTTACTATAATGAATAATGAGTATTGCTATTTTAAAAAGCTAAGATTTAGTCAAATAGTGTATGTGGTTGGTAGCACGTGGCATGTTCAGTTTTGTGTGAACTGTGTGGTCTGAGCCGCAGGGGACTTACACTGCAAGAGAGTTTATAGACCTATTTATGCTTAGTTATGAAGATAAACACCACTGTGCATTACCACACCTACTTATTTAATGATTTTGGAAATACAGACAGTTAAAGAACTGAAGTGGGGTTAGATGCTGACTCCTTTCCACTTGTCCCAGATTGTACACCTTTTGGACTACTGCACCTATAATACGTGACTGAATCTTAGGTGCTCTGAAATAGGAAGGAACAGCTCGTTGTTCCCTGTTCATTGATATGTACTTTTTAGCTCCTGTTTTTCTTGCATCATAATATGTAGTTTTGGTTTAAAAAAAAAATAAATCCTGTGTTTGGGTAATTATGTGCTGTGGTTTTGCTCCTATCAGAACAGTTACTTTCTTGTATTCCACAATTTTGGGGATTGAGGAGGGAACAACTTCCTAAAAATTCAGCAGTTTTGAAAATACTGATTTATTGCACAGAAGTAAAAGACAGTAATCCATTTTGTCTACAGGATAATGGGATAAAGTTAGTAAACTAGAACTGTGTTGTGAAGATATTCACATAACTTATATCAGTGAACTACTTTTTTTTTTTTTTCAAACTCTTTTGGCCGGAAAAATTTACCGAAGCTCAGTTCAAATCTTATGAACAATTACAAGATAAGCATGAACCTTTGAACCTCTATGACCATCTGAGCCAAGTTCAATTCAGACTGTAAATACACTAAAAGGCATGAGCCAAGACTTCTGAAACTGTCATCTGCCAAATCCCCAATCCAGCTGCAGCCGCCTGCAGGGGTTTTGAGCAGAGGAAGGATTTGGCTGGAGCAAGGACGATTTGGAGCATGTCAGAGTTCGTGCAATATTGAGGAATGTGGAAGAATAGTCAAGGAGTTATTTTTTGATTTGCCTTCTTTTAAAATTACGCTGTCATACGGGGCATTGTACTTGCACAAGAAGAAGAGAGATGCTCTCCTCATTAGATGCTGTCTGGTCCCACTGTTGAAGCAGGAACGGTGAGGCTTCCAGGCTCTCTGTTTAGAACATGAAAAGAAAAACAGAGGCACTTCAAGTTGTGTTATAGAAGTCAATGAGAGCCTTTTCTTTGATCTCAAAAAGTGCTAATCCAAGCTTTGCAGGTACCTTTTGAGGGATGGAATCTGTTGCTTTAAATTTATTTATTAGATCGAGTTATACTAAGGAGGCTTGTTACACAGTGAAGAATTACCGAATCTTGCTTTTCTGAGCTGCCATTTCAGGGGGCCATAGAAAATACTATTAACCAGCTGTTGATATTACTCTGTGTGCCCACTCACTTTTGTTCCTCTTAGGCCATTTCTATTTTTGATGAGAAATATGATTTTCCACCACTTACATGAAACAGTTTAGGAAGTAACCCTTAGACATTGTGTGTAATAAGGATCAGGATTTTAAACAGATGAATTAACTATTCAGAAATTTGAAAGCACCTCTGCTTTTGCTACAACCTGTTGATTGGCTCATTTGAAATCTCTTTTTATAAAGTTTTATTGAAAAAATGTTTTTTGGACCCACGATTTGTCTCTCAAGTTACACCTTATTTTGAATTTGAAAAAGGACAATTTTTCAAAAATAATACCTTTAAATATTTGCTTGTCATTAATTTCAGCGTATTTTCTCTTGGCTGTCAAAGCACAATAATTCGTTTCTTAGGGAAGAAGGTGTGCTTTCTAAGTTTTGAAACCAGAAAACACTGAAATTTACTGATCTAAACATTGCTGACTAAAATGTATAGTGTATCTGAAGTTATATGTGAAATTAGTTTACTTAAGCATGGTATTTTTCAACTGTTTTCTATTGCAGTGACTCTTCATACTTGACTCTAAAAATTAGAAGACATAAGTTGTCCTGGGAAGAGGCTGGATCTCAGCCAGAAGCATCTGTGTTTTGGATGAGTCTTGAGCGTTAAGACTTTCAGACTTGAAATTTTTTGTATTAGTTTGTTACATAAAAGTGAAAGGTGTCTGAGAGAGAGCAGATTTCCAGATGTATGCCACAGGAAAGTGCAGTTTTGCTAGCTGTTCTTACCTTGTTGGTGTGCACCATGCGTGTCTGAGAGAAAAGTATTCACCATAGGAACTTACAAGACAAATGCTCATCCATATATTAAAAAGGACAAAAAAACCCTAAAAGGAAAATGTATATTGATTTTTATGGTATTATGGATGATGGCATCCATTTTTAAGAAGCAAAATGAAACTTCACTAATGAGAACTATTCTGCAATCCTATGAATTTATGAGATAGCATTTAAATTTTCAGCTGTCTTGTTTTACAAAATACATATCTTCACTGGAACCACATACAACTTAGTCTGGACTATGCATTTGGGTGGTAAAGTACGGTAAACTTTGTGGTAAGTGGAAACCTCTATTGGTGAAGTATGTTCACAGAATCACAGAATGTTAGAGATTGGAAGGGACCTCGAAAGATCATCTAGTCCAATCCCCCTGCCGGAGCAGGACACCTAGATCAGATCACACAGGAACGCATCCAGGCGGGCTTTGAATGTCTCCAGAGAAGGAGACTCCACACCCTCTCTGGGCAGCCTGTTCCAGTGCTCTGTCACCCTCACCGTGAAGAAGTTTTTTCTCATATTCAAGTGGAACCTCCTATGTTCCAGTTTGAACCCATTGCCCCTTGTCCTATCACTGGATGTCACAGAGAAGAGCCTGGCTCCATCCTCCTGACACTCACCCTTCACGTATTTATAAACATTAATTAGGTCACCCCTCAGTCTCCTCTTTTCCAGGCTAAAGAGACCCAGCTCCCTCAGCCTTTCCTCATAAGGGAGATGCTCCATTCCCTTGAGGTATGTAGCTCAGCAAGCACATAAGAGACATCTAACTTCTGAAGTATGCATTTTGTTAAATAAAGCTTTGTAAAGCTTTAGCAGTTAATGTGTATATAGTAGCTTATCCTGGAAGGCGCAGTCAGATGAACTCTAAAAGAAGACATGGATCAACAAAACAGAGATCTTTGTTGCTAAAATATGCAAAACAAAGAGTAAGTTATGCATCCTGATTATTAAATTATGCAAATTGCTCTATCATATGCATAACAATTTGACTAGAAAAATATGTACACAAGTCAATGAAGAATCAGGCAGCTGTGCAACTTGATGTATGCATTATGTAACTTGATCAAAAAAGTAAATGAAATATTAAATGACAAAATACATTATTTAGATGAATCATTAAAGGATGCAGAAAAGATTAAAGATCTGATCCTTTAGAAGCACTGATATTCTTGATGGCAGAATAATTCTTGTGGGGACCCAAAAACCTCACACCTGGCCACGGTTACTTCCATTGCCATTAGTAGGAGCACTGTTCCATTCTGTACCTAGGTAGGAGCTTCAGAACCTGGATTTGGCAAACTCGATGAAGATAAATGGCGTACATCCTTGATTGAGTACCAGAGCTTTTGTTCGCTTTGCTTTCCTGTTAATTTTTGTTCTTTTGTCTTCTTTTGTGATGTGGCACACGAATCTGTGAGGGTTGTACGTAGGCTTGCCAAACCTGCTGAGTGACTTGGGAAACTTCTGAAAGTAATCAATGCTCTTTGCTGCTCCATCACAAAAGCAAGATTTCTGTGCCCTTGGTTTGAGGAGGCAAAATATAATGTCTTTTGTTTTCCACTTAGCTGGGGTCACTCCTTGTGGTTTTCAGTGCCCTTTTGATTTCTACACAGACTGCAGGCTGGATTTGAGTCCCTTAGAAGTGAAGAAAGTCAGTACAATAGTAGTAAGCCTACTTTTGGGAGATTGCCAGTTCCTCCTGTTTGAGGAAGGCCTTTGAAGTCTTTGAAAAGGCTGTTTGCTATTTACCATCCTGTTTGAAAAATTTTCTAGGGGAAAATAGAACTTTAGCAAGATTTGCAAACCTCAGATGTCCTTGCTGCTCTTTGGTTTGGTTTGTGTTCTGGGAATGATATAGAAATCATATGGATTGTATTAGATTTATTTCCTAGTGATAGGAGGATGAATCCTCTTCCTAGTGATAGAAGACTATCTCCATGCCTTCTAGGAGCTTCTTTCATACCATTGTCCTCTTCTGGATGGTAGGATTATTATTTTTTTTTTTCTTTGCAGATCATTCTTCTGTTGGGAGTATGCACAAGGAGTCTCTAATATAGCTTCTTTGCAAAATGTGCACCATCATAGCTCTGAAGTGATCTTTGCAGATCATTCTTCTGTTGGGAGTGTGCACAAGGAGTCTCTAATATACCTTCTTTTCAAAATGTGCACCATCATAGCTCTGAAGTGAAATGTAAATCATCAGTCTCATAAAGACACCGAGCCAATCCTGATTTTATGTTATATGCTTGCTTTTCAGTAAACCATCAGTCTCATAAAGACGCCGAGCCAGTCCTGATTTTATGTTATATGCTTGCTTTTCTCAGATGCCAGGCTGGGTGATTTGTGCATAGGGTATCTTTGTGCTTCAATACGTCCATTTGGAAAATGTGATACCGGGAGGCAAGAAAGAGCTATTAACTACTCAGGGCACTTGTTTGCTATATAAGGTGGTCATTGCTCAAATGTGTAAAACATAATGATTTAATTTCATTGAATTTCAAAGCATGAGAACATCACATGACATCAATGGCCTTTTAGGCCTTTGTTTCTTACAGTAACTATTGGCTGTTTGGGAAGCTTATGGAAGAATATAATGACAAGGCAAGCATGTAATGATGCTCACAGAATATTCTCTCATCTTCCAGGCTTCTGGAGTCAGAGGGGATGCTACTGTATTAAACATCCTTTCCTAGATAATCTGTTCTATTGGTTTGTCTAATTGCATTTTGAATCTCTGCCGACTTCTAAAGCTAAATTGAGTTCTGCAGTGTAATACATACTGCCTGATGAAATGGTTCATTTTGTTTGTTTTGAACCTACCCTGTGTTAATTTGTTTCACACCTCCCACTTTTTTCTGGTAGAAAAGATAGCGAGCAGTCCTTATTTCATATTTCTTGTCTGTCATCTCCTCTCTGAGTTATAGTTATTTCTTATGTGGCAGACATTCAAAATTCATTGTTGTAATTTCTTCTATCTACAGCTAATTTGAATCTGTCCTTTTTTGGATGTTGGGAGTGAAAGTGAGTCACTTAAGTAAGCTTCTGGCAGCAGGGATCACTTCAAAGGCTTTTATTGATAATCCCTCACAGAACTGCCTGATATTCCTGCTCTCAGACAGGAGTTGATGAGTGCATCATGCTTTGTATGTTCTGCTCCTGCTCACAGCTGCACAGACTGCAGGAATATATATATAGGAATTGGCTTTGAAATACTTGACCAAATTAAAGCTTTTTGACCTTTTTCCCTGTCTGAATCAATTGTGAATTCTCTCCAGCTTTCCTCCCTATCTTTCCTGCAACAGTTAGGAAACCCTTCTGGGGATGGGAGATGCTGTTTCCAAGGTGTAGCTACTATTGTGGTATTTTTCAAAAGTAAAATGAGATTACCTCAAAGGTGACGGGTAGCCTCTGGGATGCTTTAGTCCCCTGATACAGCTTCATTAACTTCAAGGAGTGCTTAGGGTAGATCTTGCATATCCACTGGGGATGGATACAGGGACTGGTCTGGTTGGGATGGCCATTTATCAGAAGTGCTAGTCAGCACCATCAGATGTGTGGACAGACAGATTAGAAATACTGATGGAGGAAGGCACTGGACAAGGGAATAAAGGAAAGGCTGAAGAGTGAAACAATAGAGAAATAGACTACTGAGGATAAAGAGATGTAGGGAGAGTAAGAGGGTGAGGATACAAGGGCCCAGTAGGACAGAGGGGAAGGACAAAATATGAGGTAGCAGTGGTTTGTAGGAGGCTGAGAATGGTAGAAAGCCTGTCATTTAATTTTTTGTGCTAACTGTATAGTGCCAAATATCTGTCTGTGAGGAAAAATACTTCCTGAATAGGCAGAAGATGATTGGCTCTGGACTAGATGATACATAGAATCATAGAATCATTAAGGTTGGAAAAGACCTCAAGGATCATCAAGTCCAACCCAACACCACCTAACTCACTAAACCATGTCCCTAAGCACCATGCACTGGCCACTAACTTTAGGCAGTCGTGGCTAAGGTGAATATCTAACTCTTTCCTTCTGGAGAACGAGACAGGACTCTGCAAGCCCAGAGTCCACCTTTGGCTGCAATAAAGACTCTGTAGCGCTCAGTATTTGGGACCTGGAGAGGATGGTTTCCATGTGTGGGCTCTCTTCAGGCTGCCTTCTTGGGCTGCTGATCTTGCAACTGCTCCCACACAGAGCTATACTTAAAATACAGGGCTAAATCTATTCGATGTCTTCACACAGAATAGCATTTTCCATCCCTAAGTGATTAGTGTGGTGTGTTTAAGAATATAAAACCCATTTTCTATATTTGGAATTAGACCAGAATAAATAGAATATCCCTTGTGCAGCATAGTTTATAATTGAGTTTGCTGCTTTTTTCAGACTTGAACATATAGCTTATAAATTAGTGGGGCAGCAGAATGAAACAGTGTAAAATATTGCAATAAAGCTGAACACTTTGTATCTTCCTCTCTCACAGTTATGATCATTACAGAAAATAGTTATTAAATCTCAAAAGATTGCTTTAATTGAATTGCTTGTGTAGTGATAACATACTGTTTCTGGAGTCCCACTGATTTAAAAAAAAACCTGTTATACTGCTCTTCTTCATTCAGAAAGAAGCTGCAGTGTTGAATTTTCACGAGCAAACCTTTTCTCTGTTAGTACAAAATAGAAATATTATCTTTCAACATCTTATATGCAATTAATTTAAAATTTGTTACACATCTATTACATAACTATAGGGTTATTGCTATTTTTCTTCTGTTACTGAAGTTGCTGTTTTTGTGATATCTTGTGTTTTGCCAGGCGGTTTAAAAAGCAGCCAAAACCACAAAAAAAGTTAACGTGCTTGACATTTGAAAGGTAACTGGAGAAACACACAGTATTAATCTTGATCTTTTCTCCCTTTTTTATTAATCCGTCATAACTCTTGTCAACCACAGGTGGCTCTTTATCTCCGGGTATGTCTGGCTCCTCTTTGGGGTCATAAATTGACCAGAAACATATCCCAATGCTTCCAACTATTACTTTGTTATCTTTACCCTTGTTGCTTATGCATACCTTCTTGAAGTATCAGCTATATGTACAACTAACCATCACTGCTGCTGCGAACTTTCTGCCGTTGCCATAAAGTCTTACCTGCCTTCCTCAGGCAACAAGTCTCTGGCAAGCTAGTGGAAAGGTATCCTAGCATGAAGTGATGCTCTATAATCTGTGCCAGAGCTATGTTTTATACTTGGAGTATTTCAGTCTTCAGCAGAATCCATTTATAACGCAGTGGTGACCACCAGGACTCTGGCTCTTAGTTTGGCTTATATTTCTCATCATCAGCACAGTACCCCAGCTACACTACCCATGTAGCCCTATTGCTTCCAGTTCCCCTTAAGATACCTTATCCGGTGAGTTCTGTGCTGAGTTCATGAAAACCTAGTTATCGTTTAGAATGTGTCTTGTATCCAAGTTGGCACATTTTAAAATTTGTCTCCTATCCACTAATTAAAGCAGCAGTAGATGAAGAAGAAATAGAAGTAGATTCACAGCAGCACATATGACATAAGTAGTCAGGCACTTATTTAATGAACCGTTGCAAATATGATCCATAGACACATTATTGGCATATAAACTGGGCACAACAAGGATTTTAATGAGATTTGATAGGCTACTTAAATCAGATTCTTGACAGGATTATCCAAATGTGTTCAAGCTGAAAAAATTAGAAAATAAATAATGTAATTGCAACATTTGTGGTAGCAAATAGTTAGAATTTGTAAAACATAAAAGTATTAAACTACATGGCTACCAGAGCAGTTTTCTCGTAATTGCAACATTTGTGGTAGCGAATAGTTAGAATTTGTAAAACATAAAATTACTAAACTACATGGCTACCAGAGCAGTTTTCTGTAATGAAGATGACATCCTCAATAGGGAAGGGTTCTATAAAAATTACATCTCCTGTAATGAATATGAGGTCCACAATGAACAATTTAGTAGCAAAAGAGAGGAACTAACGTGGTTCAGTCAGTCATTAGTAAGAAGACACTTTAGACAAAGCTGATATAACAAATAATGTTTCCAACAAGAGCAACCATTGTGGTAAGTCACAGTGCTTTCCTCTCCTTAAAGGGCATAATGCTATTATTATGGGGTTTTTTTAAAAGCAAACATATCAACATTCAAGACAATTTGATAAATTAGCAGTGGATTAGTGTTCAAATCTAATGCATTTCTTTATTTGTGGTGTCCTCTAATTTAATCTCTCCTCTGACACCAATAATTGTGCTCACTATCACAGCTAGCACCAGGTTCTTGTTTTCTGTACCAGTCCAACATCCACAATAAGATATTTAGCTACTCATCCCCCTTTCCTCATTTCTGCAAGTCATACTCACAACTTGTCTCAGTCTACAAGTCTGTTAATAGCTACCTCTGCTCTGTATTTTCTAATGCAGGAAGTCCTAGATATTGAGCATTTAAAAGCAAGTGTTGTAAATCATAGTCCAGGAGTTTTTCAAGGTAAGCTGGAATAAAATGTCAAACTGTAGATCTTTGCTTTTGCAAGAAGCAAAGCTTTTGACTGTTTACTTTTCTGTGGATAGTGTAAATTGCAGTTCTGTAGGATTTCCAGGGGAGAAAGATAAAATTGATATGCATTTCTCGGAGAAACACATGCTATTTTCATCTAATATGGACAGAGACAGAATCATCAAAGTCATTCTATTTTGGAAGTCTCCCTCAAAAAAAAAACCAGAAGCATTCTGCCAAATGGATAGATTGCGTGAATGTGTTCATGGTCAGCATAGTCACTCAGAGAAAAGGAAACTGTGCGTATTCTGTCCAGTTTGGGTCTTCATGAATTTTCTGGCAGGGTTGTCCAAATGAGTTTAATCTGAACAAAAAATCTCACATTAAAGAACTTGTAACATTTATGGCTGCAAGCAGCCAGAACTGGTAAAGAGAAAATTACAAAAGCATGTGGCATATCAGAACAGTTTACTGAGCCAAACGTTTCCAGTAGAGAAGAGTTGTTTAATTTGAAAGAAGTAATCTAATTTTGGTCTTCACAGAAACTGGCAGTCAAAATAAAGGCACAGGTTATGCAGTGCTCTCTCCTTTCTTTGTATTTTTGCACAGGTTGCAGTGCGTTACTGTGACTGAAGGATGCAGCCTATTTCCTGTACCTAGTGTGGGGCCTGAGCCCTTTGTTTCTGCCTGATTTTAAGCAGCTGGAGTTTCCATTGTATTAGTAAGACTAGTGTTTCTCATTTTCCAACAGGT
This sequence comes from Pterocles gutturalis, assembly GCF_000699245.1. Taxonomy (NCBI): domain Eukaryota; kingdom Metazoa; phylum Chordata; class Aves; order Pterocliformes; family Pteroclidae; genus Pterocles; species Pterocles gutturalis. Next base: position 9,632 of record NW_010138554.1, read on the forward strand.
TTTCTTGAGACATAAGAAGGGGTTGGGTACTCACTCGCTTTATCCTGCTTTTGTGCAGTGGTGAGTTTCTCGTACTATTGTCCTCACAGTCTAACCTTCTGTAGAGTGTAATGCTCTGCTTCTTTATGTATTTAAGAGAGGAAGATGATGCCTGTGTCCCCTTTTCATACACAAACATTTGAGTTATACTTGTACCCATAAATTAAGAGCAGTCTAGAAGGCAAAAATAATCATAATTTAATGTACAACTTGTCCTTGAATGGACATCACTCCTGTTGGCAGCATGCTTTTGTTGATACTAACGTAGCATTTGGGAATCCATTTGGTGAAAACCCATTGAAAGTATGAACTCCTTTTTCATGACGGCACTCTTGCTTCTACAAGATAGAATTCACCTCTCTGATATTTTATCTAACAATATTAACTTGTGCTCATTTGGTTTTCAACTGTAAAAGCTTTCCTCTCCTACCTTAGGCAAGGTACATATCTGTAGTGTTTGTTTTTTCATCTGCAATTTAAGATGTGAAAAAGAAAGTCACTCTAAATCAGATTAAGCTTTCATCCTTCACCTCTCCTACCAGTCACAATAAAATAATTTAAAATCTTGAATTTGAAATGAATATTTCAAATTTAGGACACAAAATGTTTTTTCTGAAATTTGCACATAATTAATGATAGATAAAGTTAATGACTCCATAAATATTCTTTTATAACTTAAAGATATAATAATGCCTGCACTTGCTTTCGTTCAGTTATTCAGTTTCTGAAGGTCATAATGCTTGATTTCATGTAGCATAGTTAAGCAAAATGTTATAAAATCAGAATATCCGGAGTCCACTATAGTGCTATCTGCTAGACGTATTTTTAAGTGTTTGTGCAGTGGCCAAATGTAAAAAAAAGAGGCATTATATTTCTGTATCTGCCTAATATTTCAGAGTAAAATACAGTGTAGAGATTGTATATAAATACAAGCAATAAAAAAAGAGAATTTTTAAGATTAAACAAGCAACATGATGTCTCTCTGCATATATAGAGGAGTTCAAAGTCATAGTTGGTAACAGAAAACTGCTTTTGATTGTAACATATATATTAAAAAGATATGCAAGTCTGAAATAAATGATATTCCAATTTGAAGTTTTAACAGGATGAATAGTTTCACTCTAATCTATTGAAGTTTTTGTGGAGTCCAGCTGAATAAAACAGAGACACTCTTTTTCCTTAAAATTAAATACTTTGCCTCCAGTGGGGATGGAGATCTTAGGATTTTGGCTTAATCAATGTCCCATTGAGCTCACTAAGAAATTTCCTCCTTCACCTGCTTCTTATAGTTAGCTGAGAAGTTTAATGTCTCTTAATGGAACATCGAGCATTGCCTCCTGCTGCAGGTAAATTGACCATTCATCTTTTGCTTTTGTGGTAATTCCTGTTTTACTCGTACCTATTTCCAACTCCTTCCCTCAAAATATATTACTGAATTAGTATTTATAACAATGGCTTATTGTAAGATGGGGTTTAAAGGTTTGAGAGGAGTTTAATGAAATATTTCAGCTGCTGACTGGTGAAGCCATTATAGCTCTCCAGAGGGGACCTGTAGACTTTCTGTGATTCACTTAACAAAATAGTCCAAAGGTGAGTGTGAGGTGATCTTTAACAGGGTTATTGGTAAGATTGTATGAAGAGAGCATATCCAGGAAATAGGATTGTCTACAGGATAACGAGATTATCCCCTGCCAAATTCATGCTGTAAAGAAACAGGCGTAATACGCAATAGAGGAAACGAATGGGACTGCTGGAGATTTGAAGCAGATCTTTGATTACAGTGGTGCTGCCTTTAGAGAAAGGTGGGATTTGGAAAAGTAAGGGACTACAGGGTCAGAAAAGTCATAAAGTGTCAAATAAGATTAATGGTAAGAAAAGGTTTACTGTATGTCAGGAGAGGTGCAGTATAACATTTACCCTTATCCAGCAATATTTATTTGGAATGCTTACAACAATCAGAGATGAGGTTTTTACATAGTCATTTGATCAAGTGTACTTGTCAGACATAGCATTTTAAATACAACACTTTTTTTAATCGACTACCTCTATCAGATAGACTAATGTCTTTCTGGACCCAGTTGTCTTTGGTTCTGAGACCACCTCAGGGTAATTTATACTGATGGGTACAAATTCCTGTAAATCTTTACCTGATGTTCTGTGATTTATCTAAATACACAGATGCAAATAAATTAATACGTGCCATTCAGCATAGGCAGTCCCAACTTCTTCCAAAATGTCACTAAACCTCTTACTTAAATAGATAATGTACTGTATAATAAGCTCTGTGCTTTCGAGGAGTCTTCTTTTTTTACAGTGATTTCAGCTTTGGGCTTGTCATTTCCAGACAAAAGCTTTTGTGATACTGTCTCGATACATTATGGGGTTGGGACACATTCATCAGATTCCTGGTCCTGCATGTGCCAGTCCTGGTGAACTGCCATTGGCCAGGGCTCAAGGACAACGTATGAATGGCTTTGAGTATGTGAGGTATGTTTCTTCATTTTCTTCAGCATTTACACTGTCCCAGAAGAAGCTCTGAGCATCTTCTCACAGGTTTCTACTAGGTGCACAGAGGGACAGGTTTGATACACTGAGAGCACAGGGCGTGAATGTGGCTTTATGCCCTTTGTGCAAGTTTAGAAATTAGATGACATTTGCCTGTGCCCCTCCCTTAATACATCAGTATAATCTCCAGCTACAGTCTAACAATCCTTCCAGAAAGTATTTCTCTTTCTGAATACTGTCATCCTCACTGGTACGATTTCCTCCTGGGCTGTGATGTTATTGACAGTGGCAGGTCAGTCAAGTACACTTTTTCTTGGTTGGTTTGTCCCACTTCAGCATTGAACAGTTTGGTCTAATAAAAGAAACCAAGGTATCTGCAGTCACTGTCTAGAGAATCCGGATAACACTGTCCCCCTTTTAATTGCACATAATGTCTTAACAGAGGATTGCAAAGGGAGTCAGTCATCAACACAGCAGAAGTACAGACCTGAAGGCAAGATTAAAGAAATGACTCATACCCAACGGTCAGCATGTGCCATCGTTTCTCCATGGACCAAACACTAGAATTAGGGTCAGAGGGTTAATCTGTGTATCAGGACGAGTGGGCGGTGAGAGAAGAATAATAACACAGGGAGCTGGTCAAGGCTAAAGCAAGAAAGAGCTGAAGATATTGACAGGTAAATCAGCGAAGGAAAGCAGAGACTGTGAGAAATGAGCCACTGGGATGGAGCTGAAGGGGTCATTTAAATGAACCACAGGAGAACCAGAAACAGAAGAATAATGATCGTGTTAGTCAGGTGTACACAGGCAAACCTAGCCACATCCCTCTGCATCTCTCAGCATGTCTGACTCTTTTTAAAAAAAAAAAAAAAAAAAAAAAAAAAAAAATATACCAAACCCATTTTAACCCCCAGCTTTGCTTCTTTTTTTAAAAAAAAAAAAAAAAAAAAAAAAAAAAAGTTAGCTAAACCAGTATTAAAGCAAACAGGGATTCTAGCCTGGGGGTTTTGTCAGCCCTTACCTTCTGTATCGAATAGTTTACAAGAGGAAAAAGCACTTCAGCTGATCCAGATTTAATCTGATTCAGCCTTTAGAAGTGGGGGAAAGAATTCCTCCCCACTTTGACCACTGGGCAGAGATACTGTCAAATAACAACCTGTACAGCAGGATATTGAGAACTGGAGCCGTTGCCAGGGAGGCCATGTTAGCTCCGAGTTGTGCAGCTTCTTCCTCAGGGTGACCACGATTTGTGTCCCCAGAGGACTGGAGACAGCCTGTGCCAAGAGCACGTCTTGTTGCTGCGTGCTCCCTGCGCCTGGCCATCCATGTCAGGGCTCGCCAAAAGCATTCTGCAGTTCTTCCCTTTGCTCTTCTGTGTGTGGGGTTCATCCTTACAGTACCCAGACACGGGAGAAGAGAAGACACTTGTCCATAGGTAGAAATAGTCCATGGCTCTTCAGTTTGGACACAGTCCATGTGGGTAAGGAACTGGCAGGGCATGAGCTGCCACAATCTTTACACTTCCAAATTTTGCCAGGCTCCAGCTGCCTTTACTTTAAGCAGTGGGTCCTCTTCGTTTCTGGTGATAGAAATACCTTTTGTGTACCTCAGAAAGCTCTTTCACTCGTTGGGCTTGGTTTGTTTTCCTATAATTATGTCTCAAATAGTAAGACATCTGCCTGGGAATTAATCCTGTGTTTTTAATTAAAGATCACTTTTTTTTTTTTTTCATCCTCATTCTGCTTTAGTCTTGTTTGTAGAAGAGAGAGAAGAAAACTCATGGCAGAACCCACCCAAACCTTGTAAAACCTCAATGAACCCTAAACAGAAAATCTTTCATGTCACTTAACAGAATAAATGAGGATTGGGTGCCATAGAAGTTATATTTAACTATGTCATTAAGCTCTTCACATGTGAAAGAGCATTGGAAAGGGCAGAGGATAAGACCGTTGTCTTACTTCTCTTCTGTAATTAATTACCTGATTGAAACAAACAGAAGACTTGTCAATTCCCAATTATGATATTGTCCCCCTTCAGATTATAAACATTCTTCTGAATTAACTAATTTATGGGTCATATCATCTGCAGTAGGTACAAATTGCCCATAACTTCATTATGGCCAGTGCAATTAGGACAATTTATGAGGGTGGAAGATCTGACCTGATGTCAATATGATAGAAAAAATTATATTGTGTTCTCATTATGCTCACTGTCAACACATATGGCACTTCCATGTGATACAGTTCCCTTAGGACACTGCAAATATTTACCAAGCTCCTCTATTTGCTTGAGCTGGACTACAGATGACCGACTGTCATCATCAATCAATTCTTCAGCCGAGATTGTTTGATCCTTACTTTATAAGAGCCTCTGATTAAATAGGTTTCTTCCTGAGACAGTATCCAAATTCAACAAACTGATTCTTATGTCACTTTTAGTACTTGGCAGTAACATTTTATTGTCTCTTGGAAAACCACTGTTGTCTTATTTCTTCCTGCTACTAACCTAATTAAAATTTTCAGTTGATTTTGGAGGAAGAAACAGACTTGAAGGATACCTTACTATAAGCAGCATCTGTATACTTTGGAATGTTAATATAAAAAGCATTATTGCTTTCATTTCTATTTGAAATAAGTATTCAATACCAGGTATACCAGGGTGCTATCACTGCTATATGAGACCCTTCATCTTGATGGCGGTAATAAAGACTATTCTTAAATCTGAAGGACTTAACACCCTGAAATATTAATTCTTCCAGAGTTTTGTTTTATAAAACATGTATAATTCAAAGGCACTGGATGGCGAAACTAGAGTGGAAAATTATGAAAGTTAATAAACATTTTCTTTCAAGCTAATATCAAGTCATCAAAAACCTGAATACTTCTGACTCTTTTACCAAAGTGTAAATTAGCAACCTAATGGTAATATTCAGATGGGCAGAAGAAATATAAGCTCCTTTTGATGAAAATAATATAAGAAAGTGCTTCCCTACTGTGAATCATCTGAACATGTGAAATAGCATTTTGGTACAATGATCTCTGCAAAGGGCACAGCAGGCTGGCAAATATGGAAACAAAAGATGAAAGCAATTTTGTGCATCTCTTGCCAATGTTTTATTCCCTTTTTAGTTATTATATAAAATCTGAACATTTCAAAACACCTCTGTATGTTGCTTTAAAAATAAACGAGTAGCCCAACCAACGAACTGTTTTCCTTACAAAAATGCTAGTTATGGATGTAAATTAAAGCTAAAGCATATAATATAGTGACCGTGTTTAAGAATGTTTCTTGTAAATATTTTTCATCTGCTGGTAATAGCTGCTTTTACTGCAGCATCATTAGTATTTACAGGTTTAAAAAAAAAAGAAAAGGTACATTTGAAACAGGATTGTTACAAAATTGTAAAGATGTTATTTTTTTCTTCCATAATTATATATTTGTGCTGGTTTTGGCTGGGATAGAGTTAATTTTCTTCATAGTAGCTAGTATGGGGCTATGTTTTGGGTTTGTGCTGGAAACAGTGTTGAGAATTCAGGGATGTTTCAGTTACTGCCGAGCAATAAGGAAAGCGATACCAAAGGGATATTCCATACCATATGATGTCATGCTCAGCATATAAAGCTGGGGGAAGAAGAAGGAAGAAGGGGACGTTCAGAGTGATGGCTTTTTGGCTTCCCAAGTAACTGTTAGGCGTGGTAGAGCCCCGCTCTCCTGGAGGTGTTTGAACACCTGCCTCCTGATGGGAAGTAGTGAATTAATTCCTCGGTTTGCTTTGCTTGTATGTGTGCTTTTGCTTTACCTGTTGAACTGTCTTTATCTCATCCCACAAGTTTTTTCACATTTACTTTTCTGATTCTCTCCCAAATCCCACTGGGGGAGAGTGAGCGAGCGGCTGGCTGATGATTATACCAGCTGGGATTAAACCACAATAATGGTGTAGGAAAAGAAATTCTTAAGAGATGGAAGCATATGTTAACATGGAGAAAGATTTTTTTTTTTTTCTTTTCTTTTCTGCACACCCACCCATGATATTTGTTAAGGCCACCCATGGAAAAGGTTGTATAGCTTAAAATTCCTTAATGGCGGGAAGTCCCTTATTCTGTAGTAAAACCTTTATTGCATTATGTTAGTTACTTTTGCTCTGTGTTGGAAATTGGACTGCTTTTTGTCATATGTGTTAATCTTAATATCTTTCATGGACATGCAGATAGTTTCCATGTATAAAGCAGACAGCTGTCCCCTTCCCACCATTAATTTTGCTTGCTCTCTTTCATTCTCTTTTTGTGGATGCAGCTCATGTAGATCCGCCCTGCCCACAGGCATTAATCCAAAAAAACACTCATGTGTGTGCTTAATGGTAAGCAAATGCCTGGAGTCATTGAAGTGTTCTTACGAGCTAAGGTGCTGTAATGAATCAGAGCTATAGATTTTGGTACAACTCTCATGGAAATCAGTGACATGGGCAGCATTCATGTCACTGAGAGCTTTGAACTAACCCCAAAGATCCAAGCTGTGTGCTGAAGATAGCTCTACTTTCACGTTCAATCCGTTTTAACTATATGCATAGTACTATAAAATACTGCAACATATTATAACTTAGTATAAAATCATTAACTGCAGTGCTTTCTGCATTTTAAACAATTGAAGTCATTACTAAAATGCATAGTTTTCATCATATGTTGTCCCAGGTTGCCTCCTAAGATTGCTGATGATATTGAAAAGAATCACAATAACAAAAATGGAGATTAATTTTCAGTCTTTATCTTGACAATTTCGAGTGAGAGGTGACTGTATTGTTCATGATGATTCATTTAATTACCTCTGAAGAATCTTTACCTAACTTTAAAGCTCGTTCTCCTGAGGACAGATCTTTCCACCCACAGATCTCCACTCATACTCAGGAGTGCTCCTGAAGTCAAGGGGGTTCTGCTTCTGACTGAAACTCTGTTTATTACCGCTGAGGTAGGTACCTTATATAGTTGTTGGGGTAATATAAACTTTTAAAAAAGAGAGTTTACCATGATTAAGAGAATATGTGTTGGTTGTTACTGAAAGCTGTTTTATAGCTCTTAAAATCTTCTGCAGTTTTAGTCTTATATATTCTGTACAACAGCATATTTTGGGGTACGTCTTTAATTAGGCTTAAGATCACAATGCACAGTAAGAGCAAAGAATTTGGAGACAAAAGACAAGAAACAGGTTAGCTGAGTATTTGAACTTGGAATCAGACACAGACTTTGGTCATTGGCAAGTGGAAATAGCTTAAGATAGATGCTGAGCTGAATTCATATTTCTCCTCTTCAATGTTATTGTATCCACGGTTCAGTTGAAATGCTTTGGTAGACCAGCAATCACTAAGAGAGATTAGGTGATATGAACTCAACTCCAAGCTCAGTAACTTAGTTAGGATATCTAAAAGCTTAAGCCCTCATTACTGTTTGAGAGCAACCCTTCAGAAAGCTCCAGGCTTTATGCTGCTGATCTGGATACGCACCTGGTTGAGTAAGTAGACTCTGTGTCCTTTATAATGTGGAGTCAATGCCTTATTATTATTCAAATTGAATCTTAGATCTCTCTTAGCGCTGCACTTTAAAGATGGTAAAGCTGTTTGTGCACAGATGTTGTGGGGTTTAGTGAACAGGTATTGATAGGGGCACTGCGGATGTTTACATATTAATTTTCTGTGCATTAAGGTTATGTGATTGGCTTTACTAGGAGGTTTTTTTATGATTTAGTACATTGTGGGTTATAAAAAGAGCTTCTGAATTGTAAAAATTGCGAACAATCGTGATTCCCAGAGACCTGTGTAATTTAGCCTTATACTAAAGATAACTGCCATCTATCATATATTTTCTCTTGCCCATTTAAGAAGGCTAAGCCATAAGTAAATTCTATGAGAACACAAAGAGGGGGTGAGGAAGCCTGAAAAGAAGTGCAGACACAATTTAGGCCCAGATTTTAAAGTGATTAGTTCAAAAACTGGCATATTGATGTACATCTGGCTGTCACTTGTAATATTATAATCATTCACCTTCTTTTTCTCTTGAAACAGCTTCTTTCACAGAATTACCTCTTCAGTCTTCATTAGAAATCTTATTTTTCTCATTATTTAATGCAAATTTCCTTGGGACTTAAAGCTCATTTTTAGTTGAAGGACACCTTTTACTTATTACGAATGACAAATTTTATCGTGTATAGTGAGAACATATCAGTCGCAGGGTTTCAGAGAACAACTTCACCTCTACGGTAGTACGAGATGGGAGGGCAAAGTCCAGAAAGAAGCATCCTGCTCTAAAACCTTTCCTGCGTCAGTTCATTGGGCTTTATGATAATTAGATCATCTGTCTAAATAGGGTCCATATGGTGATTTTTCTGTAAATGTTTTCTTTATTTGAACACAGTGTATTAATCTATTTACAGCTCCACTTTGAAATTAACCTTGGAGACGGGATAATTAGAACCTGAGCTGAGTAGCAGAAGAGTTTTTTATTACTCAGGGCAGGGGTGATGGAAATATTAGACATATTATCTCCAATTCTGAAGTCTAGGAAACAAGTTAGAGATAAATGACACGAACTTGGCAAAGGAGTCATATTCTTGGATTTGTTCTATTTTAGTTTCTCTGAGTACAGCAAAGGAAAATGTAAGTTAATTTGGGCTATCATCCTCTATTAAACCTGAAAACTTTTCTTCTTGAAAAAGACAGTTGTGTTTGACTGATCAGCAGTTCAGAATAGGAAGCTAAGAAAAAAAAGTTATGCTTTCAGCTTGAAAGGATACTGGTGTTGCTTCATTTTTTCCATGCTTTTTGTAATTTTTTTCTTAATGATGGATTTTTATGGCTTTGAGACTGCACAAAATATTTTGAACATAGAAAGAGTTAGAAATAAGAGAACATTCTGATTTTTCCTGTGTATTTCTTTGTCATGTATTTTTTTATTTTTCTGTGGCATGCATAGCACGTGCATCCATGAGGTTGCACTGAAATGTTCTAACGTGCATCCATGAGGTTGCACTGAAATGTTCTAACAGACACAAATTGCAAGCATCCCATTTCGTATAATGGACCAGATTTTTCAGAATATTGCCTGCAAAAATGTGCCAGAATTATCTGCACCTACGTACGTACTTAAGTGCTCTGCTGAATTACAGCCTTCATTTGCATAATGACTGATTGTGTTTGCAGTATCGGACTTGCACAAATAATTGTGCGGTTAATACTCCAGCTGGTTTGCTCAGCCCCAGATACCATGGTAATGGGTGTAACATAGCAGCCTCAGTAGAGGAGGATGGTTTCTGAAGACAGAGCAATGGAAGAGTCCCCAGGGATGGCCAGCACCAGTCCTAGCCTCAGAGCAAAGACACAGGTCAACAGAGGAATGTTTCTCCACTTTACGTACTGTGCAACTCAACTGGAAAGTTTTAGAAATGCCTGCCTGCTAGCTTCTCCTGTTGGTAAGGAAAATCAGGTGGTAGGTTGATGCTTTCCTGCCAGGACAGTCCCTGAGTCACTGGCACGCTGCACTGCAGCACGTTGCTGCAGGAGGGCTCCCTGGTAGCAACTGAAATAGAGGAAAGCAGCTGGGGACAACGCTGCCTTTTGATAATTTGCAGCTCTCCAAGGTCCTTGCTTTAGGACAGCCCAAAACCAGATTCCCAGATGAGCTCAGAGAGAGCAGGACTGGAAAGTCCTCAAGGAGCTTGAAGATAGTGATACCATGTTTGTTTGTTTTTAAAACCACAGCAAGTCAACATAGCACTCTGGTCCCTTAATCTAGGCACCACAACGTGTGCAGATCTTAGTTATGGCTCCATAAGAGCAGGGTTTATGTAAACTTGAATCCCACAAAACAGGAACAGCATCTCTCTGTAATTTCAGTGGAGAGTAGTTTAATGAAATTGTTATTAATAGTTATTGCCTTATAAATAATCAGAACACAAAACTGAGAGGGGTCTCCTGAGAGGAATCGCCTTCCTTTGCCCTCAAGATGGTCATAGTGTAGGTGATGGAAGTGTTCAGAAATCACTCAGGAACCGAGCAATCTGGCACAGGGCTTTTTCATCCATGTTTTGTGTCTGACCCGGTGGTTGGGGCTGTGGCCCCATCAGGCGTGACAAGCCTCTGTCGCCAGGAGCTGCCCCGTGGAGCACCTCCAGGGTGGTTTGCACTGTTTGTCTGAGGCAATGTTAGAATGCCAATTAACACACAGGAATTCCCTCTCTGTGATCAGTGAGTTAACGAAGATAATAGCCTTTTGTTAGTGTGGGAGAAGGGTGAGATTTTTTGGGACATCTGCCCCACTCCTGGAGGGGAAAATGGAGTAAATGAGGGTGCAGAGCCTCCATGGGCATTGAGTAATGATTTCATGGATAATGAACAGTGAGAATCTTTAATTGCTGGGTTGTCTCAGCACAAGACTTCTTTAAGATCTTTGGGTTTTCTTTACATATTTCACCTTGTGAAAGAGTTTTACATGCTTTCCTTGCCCAAGGTATACATATTTATGATGATTTCACATCACTGCTGTACTTGACTGTATTAACTTCTTCTCTGCATGGTTTTACCATTTAAGACAATTAACTTTTAAAAAAGAGGTTTAAATCTGCAGTCTTTCCTGGACTTGTTAAAACTTCCGCTCAAGTTTTTCTATTATTTCTCAAAATACCTTATATGTAGATCTTACTTTCTTCTATTTTTTTTACTGAAGTCTGCTAAGTAATTTTACTGTCTGCTCAATAGAGAACTGATTACATCTCCTTCACCTCTTGCTTATGATAATGATTTCTTCAAGAGTATCGAAAAACTGTGTGATATAAATTTTTCCATAGGAAAGGTCAAAGTAAAATTCACTCACAAGTACATTTTATATCTGGGTCTAAATCCAGCACTTCAAAAAGCTCTGTGGTATGCTGCTAAAATGTATATAGCATAAAAAGTTGTATGTCGGAAATGACCTAAGTTGTAATCTGGAGAAAAATTACTTCACATGTTTTTGGATACACAGTAATGTAATTAGGGCCCCTCTGGTACGAGAGAAGCTTTTAACAAAAGTGTTTACTGTCTTCTATCTCTCCCAGATGCCTGAGTCTGGCACATAAGTGAGAAGATAATTTTTTTTTCTTTTCCCCCTTTTTTGAAAAGACCAGCGCTGGTTGTTCCTCATTCCTTGTGACTTCTAGTGGAGGGAGACTGTCCAGCTTGTGCATTAGCATCTGGGCTATTCTCCAAGAGGCACATACAGTGGGATGGGTGAGAAATTCTGTTAAGAAGTTTCTTATGCATGAAAATATGTTCTCCAATGTTCCCATCTCTCTTCTGACCCTCTGCTTGATCGTTAAGGGTAGAGTTACAAAACCAAGCATATGGGCAATATTTTCCACCCAAGAGTACTTTTCTCCTCAGTATCCTGTGTAATTTGTTTAGCTAATACTTTATTTTAATATTCCTTTAAAAGGAATTAGCACTTCTGGTTCACTTAGTGCTGTAATTTTCTTCTTTGCATATTCTTGGGTGCTGGTTTCCTGAGTTTTCCTTCCCATGGGAGGAGAAGACAGGAAATTCTTCTGTAGGTAAGGAATCAACACAGTTGCCATATTATATGTATTAAGTCCTGAATTTCAGCATTTACTGTCTACTTTTGTGGCTTTCCATTGTTTCTGCCGTTACTTTGGCTTATGACCCAGGGTTCAACTAACTTGAAGATTTAAATATATTTTTACTTCCAGACTAATAGCTAAATCAACTTCTATTATAGCTGCATCCTTCACTTATATGAAGAAATTGTCTGAAAAAATGATCAGCATTTTTGTCCATATTGCATTATGCTGGCCTTTGCTAAGTGTTGCAAAGAAATAATTCAATGAAGCCTCTGAGTTTTGTTTTTCTTACTTTTTTTTTTTTCTTCTTATGTACCAGAAGTTGTCTGCATTTCTTAATGAGTCATATCTCTTTTCTTGTCATATGAAGATTCTCTATAAGATTAGGAGTATGAAAGCACTCTCGGTTTAAATTGGGTGATACTGTGGTAAAGTCAGTTTTCACTCAAATGTTAGTAGTGAAATCTTTCAGTAGGCTAGGTATTTTGTCCAAGATGCCAATAAGTCCTTGGTTTCTTGCTAGGAACTAATTCCCCCCAAATTTAAGGACTTGTTCTTACATCTGAGACAGTGATTTCACATTTCTGCATGTTTTCTGTTTTAAGGGTACATTTTCTTTAACATACATTGTTGTCTCTCTCAGTTTGAGCGAGAAGTTTCAAAGTTTACCTTCTCTGCATGAATCAGCTCAATAGAACAAAAGGAAATTAAGAGCTTCAGAATAACATAGTGCCAGAAAAATGTCTGCATAAATGGTTGGCATTGCACTGCCTCTTTGTGATGAGCACTTGGTTCCAGCTTGAGCCCCTTCACTCTTTGCTTTTCCAGTCAACTGTGATTTTAGTTGCCCTGCAGTCCTCACACATTTGTTGATTGAGTTTGTCTTGTTTGCTAAGGACATTTTGAAATGTATTAGACCTATTCTTCCCTTTCCATGAACTATTATTTTATTTTAAAAACTTTTGTCTTCAGATCCGGTTTCTCTGTAATTTTCCTTTCTTTAATAATACTTGGTAAAATGTTACTGACGTGCAAGAGGTCAGAAGCCGCTTCTGTGTGTCTGTGGTGGACCTTAAACTCCCTGAGGATATTAAACGGGGTCAGGAGTACATGGAGAAAAAGAGCTGTGAAGATTTAGAGTAAAGGTAACTCCTACTCTTGTGGCTGAAACTGAATGGAAGAGTGGCGGGGATATTCCAGATGGACCAAACTAAAATTAAATAGCTCAACTCTGAAGAGTGGAGATACGGGGGAATAAATGGAGAGAAAAGAATGGTGAAGAGCAGGGAGAAAATTACCCATTTTGCATATAAATGATGTAATTACCCCCTCAGCTTCTCAGGCAGAAGTTGACATCCCTAATTAAAATAATTTTATGATCTTCTGGGGACAGATATACAAAAGCATAAAGAGAAAGAAAAAATAACAAATAACTAACCAACATCAGCAGCCATTTTTACAAAATAATTTTGCAACAGGACTGATGATGTACAGGCAGTCTCAGCTTTATAACAAATTATCAGTCTCGTATTTTATTTCAAATGATTCACAGGGCTTGATATAAAAGGCAGAAGCTGAATAAAACCTTTTCAGAGAAGAGAATGATGAAACCACAATACAAGGACAGGGAATTCAAAGCCTACTGGACTGAATTTCATTGTTTCCTTCTGATTAATACTGGAAATTGAAAGCCACTGTGTTTAACCTGTGCTGATGCTACAGTTGCAGTAATTAAGCGTGAGAATATGGTCTTACAACTTGTGCATGCTGATTGTTTCATACAAAGCACCTGGCAAATTTGCCAGTACATACACTATTAAATCTACAACAGAAGCGTCCGGCCACCAAAGACTGCCATTGTCATTTGTTTAATTGATACACAGTATTCCACCACATCTTCACTTCCCACTTGCTGGGCAAGAAAGCAATTATGGAGCCTTTTCCAGACTGCAAGGTAGCGAGGGGATGTGTTGTTTTAACTATGTGGGGAGGAAGGGGTTGTGCTACAAAGCGAGACAAAACCCAGCCAGTCTAACAAATCTGGAAAATTCCATTATCATATGCCTCGTCTTATCACTTGTACCATCTGACTGACTGATTTAATGTTGCTAACAGACTTGACAGACCAACTTGTTAGCACTACATACTGCACAGCAGCGATTGATAAATCGATTGTTATCACTAATTTTACTCCAACAGGGTGATATGTCAGTAGTCAGAAGTTGGCTGAAGGGTATGTTTGTGTATGCACTTTTTTTTTTAATTTTTTTGCCCCACATAGCTGGTTCTCTTTTACATTTCTGAGTATTTTTGGTGATTTCACAGTAAGATGACAAGCTAGAAGCCAGCAGAATAACATTATCCTCAGGCACAAATGCAGAAAATCAGGTTAGAAATCTCACAAGATCTAATGTTCTTGTCCTATAACTGTTACTTATGGCAGTGACTAAGTTTTGAATAATTTAAAAAAATTTAAATCTTTCTTGAGGTACTTTTATGTCTAGTCCTGATTGATTAATGAATAAGAGCAAACAGAGCATTTTAAGCCTCAGAAAACCATTGGGTTTGGTTCTGCTCAGAGGACAGGGACGGTGTCAGGTCCATTAGTTCTGATCTGATTCATCTTGCCCGAATTAATGCAATTCCCTCAGACCACAGAATCTGGAATAACCATTGTGGTTTATGGGCTAATTAAGTATTATCTAGTGCACTGTGTGCTTAGTTCTTCAACTCTATTTACGTAGGTGTGAAGGGAAAACGTATTGCCATTATTTTATCTGACAAATCTCAAATGTCATAAAGATCTATTTTTCCCTTCCCAATTTATTTTCTTTTGCTTGTGTTTGTTTTGCAACATGAGAAAGGACTGGATAAAATAATAGGACTAGTTTGAAGCATCTCTCAGCTGGTGGTTTTTGCATGGGGGTCTCCACAGTGGGCGATGATGGGGTGAGCAATAGGGCGAGGGGTCTTCTGCGTTATCCCAACGTGAGTCGTGACTGTTCCGCATCGAGGCACCTCCTGAATTCACGATTGTCAAGGCTGGGAACACAAATTATTTGCCAGACAAGCAGAATGGCCTGTGAATATCCCCAAGCAAGAAACCTTTTTGCAGAATGCCCTTCTGTGCAGGACTGTCGGAGACCTCAGCAAAGGCGACAGGCATCTGAAACAAAATAGCGTGTTTACAGGCGAATAATGGCCTTTGGGTTTTGTGATGTGAACGAGAGAATAATGTAGCTCTGCTCTTCGTGTGAGAGAAACAGAAAATCAAAGGCAGAACAGCATAACATATTTTAGAGAAATTACCTGTAGCACTGGTGAAATGTGTAAAGAAAGCTGGTAGAAAGGGGCTTCTGTGGATACTATGGATGTCTTGATCCTGAAAACACTGAAGGGTAAGGGATTGAGACTTGAAAAAAGGTGGAGGCACTGAAAAATGTGTGTAACCATCCATCCTTCATTCAACTTCTCCTGTCAGTGAGGGGAAGGTGCTCCATGAACCCTCCTGCCAGAACTCCTTTCACTCAGAGAATCAAGAATTATTCGCAGAATGTTTGACTTGAGAATAAATATATGGCTTTCTAGCTTCTTCTTTTGTATGGATATAAGTAAATACATTGTGCTGAAAGTACTATGCAATTTGTACCAGGCAGACTTTTTGTTTATTTCTGGATTTTACAGTGTGTATAAATTAATCTATCTTTATCTTTGTTTCTCATGAGACGTATGTAGCTGTCCATATACCAGCATTTATCTTTCTGGTTAGTGCCACTGTGTGGATAATACATCACTAGAGCAGTGGTGCTAGTTATGATGTATGACACCAACATATCATAAAAGTATTGCCACTTCTGTGATGTATTATTCAAAACATGGAATTAAACACACAGATCAATATCATACAAGCCCTTAATTTTTTAAGGTGGGTTAGAAGGTTTTAGATTTAAGAAGATAGGCTCCAGAAGGTTTACATAGAGGCTCAGTACATAGCAGAAACAAATGAGAATAACTGTTATTTCATATATGACGCAGTTTGTACCAAAAAAAGATGAGTTCTATGGCCATTTCAAGTCCTTTCTGTCTTCAGCTGCGTCCTACCATGTTCCTCCAGAATATCTTCCACAAAATAGCATCTTCGCTGTCTCCGCATTAGCTACTTCCCTCAACTTCCCCTCCCATCTCTCACGCTGTGCCCAGCTCAGAGCTGCCTGAGGATAACCAGCCGCCTCATCCCTGTTCATCGGCTACCTGGCGTGCTGAGCAGAGCAGATAATGGTGCATTTATTTTCCTGCTTTTTGCACAGTGAGGGCACTCTCTTCTCTACTTGGCTGCTGATTGCCACCAAACTTATGGAAATTTAGTTCCTCTTGAAGAACTACCTCTTCATGAAATGTAGTTGGAATGATCACATAGTTTCAAAAGTTAATAGGGGGATGATGGGGTGGGAGATAAAAAAACCCCAACTTCCTAGACATCTTATTTCCTTTGTGGCTGACTTAAGTCCTTTTGTTAAAAACGCTATTCTTTTTATTAACCCTTACTGCTTCCATGACTTTATATGGATATAACTTGTATTCAGGATCATTCACTTCGCTTTTCTAATGCTGTAACTCTAATGTGTTCATGAAACATACCGTAGGCAAGCTTTGAATAGGAAATGTTCGCAGTTGTGTGTTTTTAATTTTAGTTCAGTTCTGCAAGTCCTCCCAAAGTGCTTAGGTGGTATATTCGTCCTTTTGCTCAGAAAGGTGAAATGACAGAAGAGGCTGTCAGGTCTTCAGATACAAAAGCTTTAAAAAGAAACTCCAGATATTGCAAAATATATTTCAAACTCTAACAGTTGGTAGGTCTGGGCTTCTACATATCTCATGTAAAGACAAACAATCCCACAGAGAGCCAGAAAAACTTTTGTAGGTGCAAAAGACCCTGCTCCTAAACAACTTAACAGAATGAAAACTGGGCATTAGGATCAATTCCCTGCTATTTGCAGGCTTTTTTGAGGGGGCCGAACAGTCTCTAGGTTATTCTGTTTTCTTATGGTTGTGATGCAGCCACTTCACCTGTTCTCTCTGGTTTAATATTTCTTTTATTAATCTCTTTAGACATATTTTTTTCTGCTCTCTAACCAAAACTTTCTATTTATAGTTTTAGGATAGTAAATTTATTAACCTTCTTTAGGTAACATACAAAATCCTTTTCCTGCCTTGATATTATTTCCTTGAATCCTTGAAGATATTTATACAGTTTTATATCCCCTTAATCTCTTTTTCTCTAAACTGTAAATTAAGTTTCCTAGCTTGCTCTTTCTCTGTCATATCCTCTAATCCTTGAATCATTTCAGTTGTCCAAACTACCATGAAACCAGCATATACATTTCCTGGGACTCAGAACATTAAAAAAAAAAAAAAAAAAAGAATGTCGAGGCCACAGCCTGCCACGACATGCTTCTGTGAGCACACCTCTTGTGGACAGCCTTAGCCAAAGAGAATTGCAATTCTTCTTGCACAGCATGGGCAGTTCGGTTTATTATATATTTTTATCAGGTTTTGGTAATAGGCACAGAGTGCTAGACACTTCTAATGCATTAGATGCTGTATTTCTGAGCCCAAACAGCTTAAAATGGAAGATTTTGATCATATGTGAGAACCTCCTAGCAGAGACCCTACAAAGAGAGCTGCATATTAAAACCTCTGCACAGTTCCTTTAAAACCAGTATTTGTGACATATAGTGTTATGTGATAAATGTGTGGTTAGATTTTTAGTATATTTTCTCCTAAGAATGATGTTTCAATAAGAGGATTTCTAGGACAGTGAGAGAGGAGGGAAGTAGTTCAGGTTGTGCAACATCCAAAACCACTGCAGTTTGTGGCAGTCATGGCAACTTACATCTCTTATCCCTAGATAATATACTGACAAGTTCATTCGGACCACTCAGATATAGATACAGATAATTTTATCTAGGTAAGAGCAAGATTATAACATCAGTCTCCTAGGCAGTGATTTACAGTAACTGTCTTTTTTCTAAGATGAGATACTAAATCTGCCAAAAATGTTTTTGTCTTTCTTTGGGTTTGAGTTTAAAGAAATCCGTACATATGGTCAAAGTACTAGTGGTGCTAAAGAGAAATATGTTTGTGTAGAAAGGCAGCTGGAGATGCACTTCCCTCTCCCAACTTCCTCTTCTGTCTCAGTGTTGCCACAGTAAGTGAATTAGCACAATGGGCTGAATGATGTCTTTGGTTATATTCATTCCCTATGATGTCACAGGAATTCAGTGTATTTAAATGTAGAATTCCTCCAGGAAATGTCTATAAAAACAATGCTAGTTTGGACAGGGAACAGAACTCTGTGTTGCTGTAGCTAGCATAAAAGAGAGTGACTTAATATGGTGAAAAGTAACTTGTTAAGGCTAACTATGCTATTGTATACATATAAATGTAGATACAAATATATATTACCAGTGTGAGTGATTGTGTATATCTACACTTTCATTTCTAGGTTTTATGCGTGTATATGGAAGTACATATACTCTAGTAATTTATATGCCTGTGTACTCAACAGTGCCACCAGCTGTAGAACAAACTACTCTTTGGAATCCTTTTGAGAAAAGTCTTGTGCAGAGACATACAACAGAATATAATCCCTTCTTGAAAAACATGTCATTTATCTCAACATTAAGCTGTGATTTCATGTACTGCACAGTATGAGCAAGAAGCTAGAAACAGTCTCTTATGACAGTAAAGGAATATTAATTTTTCAGTGTTGTTTAATGCAAAGTTTCATCATGGATCTGTCCCTCTACCCTACCTTAGTCATCGTACCCTTTTTGGGCAGTTATAAAGAGCCTACCTCCTCCTCAGCTGTAATGCAGTGACCTACGGTTACTTCAAATATAACTTTCCTTTCAAGGATCTGTGTAGATTTTAGTTTGATGTATACTAGGTGCTAGTGTGATATTTTACAGTGAAGAAGGTGCTTATGGTAATGTCGGGAGCATCCCAAATCATAGCCTTTTAAGATAAATATAAATATGTATGTATTATGTCTAGAAATATTGAATGTAGTGAAAGCTGGATTTTGCAATTATTGGAAGAGCTACGTAAGATACAAAGAGAGATGAATGCAATTCAACTGACAATCATAGGTAGAAAATATAATTTAACTTCCTTTTTCAGAGCTGTGTTGAAGGTAAAAAGCCAGATGGGAGCCATTAGCTTTTAACGATTTATAATGCTTTTAAGAGCTTCCATACAGTGAGTAAAGAAAAAGAGGAGAAGTATTGGTCTGTAATTCAGAGAAGGTAATTTCCATTTAGGCATAGAAAAAAACTATCCTCTGAGGTGTTTTTCTGTAAACTATTTACAAGACAAATAGAGGTTTGATCAAAGGAGCAGAATCATGCAGAAATTATGGAAGGTACACAGTTAAATTCTGTGCTTATCATTCAGCAAGAACATTGGTATGTTGATGTGCAGAAACACCTTTTTAGAAAGATTCATGGGTTTCTTTTGAGAATTTTTTCATTAGCACCTAGTGCTGTCAAATTAAGCCTAACATATAAAGTGAATTAACATAGTACATACACTGTTAAATTTCAAAAGATCAACAATGTCCATGAATATGTATATAGAGAAGTCTAAAACTGACATCAATATATCTCACCTCAACCTAACTCAGAACAAAACTTAATATGTAATATTCTTTGATAAAAGGAGCATGAGCGCTAGGAATTGATGTTAGGCTTTTTAAATACTATTGTTTTCTTAAAACTGCACACTTGCATACAAATAATGTTGTTATCTAAGGTAACCAGATAAAAGAATAAGTGTGCATTTGGTTCCAGATGTTAGTGGTTATACATCCATAATATCCAGAGAATCCTTACAAGATTTGCAGAAACCAGGCCAGCTCTGGTCAGCTTTTCTTATTAGCAATTAAAGAGAGATCTAGAATCAGCTACACCTGTGGTGCACAACCATCATCACCAAGGTCAACCATTGCAGCCTGTGGTTAGAGCCCAGCATGGGGTGCTGCCTGAGGAGCCACAGCCTGGCCCTCCCCGGCCTGAGAGGACGCGATGGCAGCCGGCAGCGACCCACTGCACCATCCAGGTATTTTGTGTGCCTGTCTTGTTGAAGTGGGGTCATTGGGTGGCTGGGAAATTTTGGTCAGGTGGGGAAGGGCCCAGGAGCTGGGACAGTAGAGCATCCCCAGGGGGAGGCACAGGCTGGAAGTGGGTTTCAGGCACATTTAGACAGAAGAAAGCTTAAACCCTTTTTTACTCAACTTTCTGAAAAAATCCTTGCTACTGAATAAGAACAGTTTTTATTTGTATTGTACTTCATAATTGTTTCTACTTTATTTTGGAAAGAGAAGAAAATGGTGGTTGCCCCTTGAACCTGGGAAGGTTCTTGTTTCAGCCAGATGTTGTTCATTATTCAGCGAGCAGCCTGGCCGAAATAAACACAGATCCTTTTCCATTCCTCACAAATACTGTCTGTTAACGTTTTAAGAAATACATTATTTGTGTTATTTTTCTGCTAGGTCTTGATGGGTGGCAAGAAGAATGGTTTCAAATTTAAAAGGTGTGCTAGTAAAAGTCTGGTGGGACATCCTCACTCAGAAATACTAGAAAGAATAACTTGTATAAACCTTGTAGTGCTCGGGATGAGACTGCATTAGCCTTTTACCTCAAAATAGGCGTGAAGTTTGGAAGTGAATCTCCTGTCCACTTACTGTGTTGTGGTCTACTTAGAAGAACAAGCTCGGAGTATTTGAGTTGGTTTCTTTTTGAGGGGAAGTAAACTCAAGTATGTGTTCCTGGCATACACCTGTGTACCCCAATGCTTAATGAGCGTCAAGCCCACAGAACCAGGCTGTAGCTTATCCAGAATCCCTGAAGCAGACAGATATCATGTGTACGTTAGGTCCTCAGCATCAACTACTTCACCCTCCAGTTCTGCCACGGTATTTATTAGTGTAGGCACAGCAAGCTAAGATGCATCCGGTTAATAAACAGCATTTTATTACAGGGGGAGAAGAAAGCCACTGTAAACTATATGCAAAAGGGTGACATAAATACTTAATTCCTGAAGTATAACTACTATAGTGTCTTTGTCTTCATTGAGGCAAATGCTAGGACAGCTGGTGCTTCTCCTCTTGTGAAATTGGGCTCAGTCATGGAAAACTCAGGGGTCTGTAACCTGTCCTGATGGGTGACAGAGCCCAGCTTAAGGTGACTTTGTGACATGAGGTGCTTTTTCCCTCGGTCCCTTGCCGACTCCGTTCCTCAGGATCTCTGTTCACTAGCATCTCTAGTAAAATACATGCCAATGGTTTCTGTTTTTTCAGGTCTTGTATTCAGTAACGGTTAACTCTTATAAAGTGGATTCTGCAATTTTCCACATATTTCTAAGGTGATTCTTAAACAGATTTTTCACTTCACAGCATACAGTAGACTCATGAACTGGTTTTCCTAAAAAAGTAACTTTTGTAGCTCATTACTGGAAGCAGAAACCGAAGTGTAACTGGCCCAGAAACACACATACACTTATAACCCAGATTGTCCTGCATCTTCCCTCCTTTTCAGTGAAAATGGTTTTTGAGCATAAGGAAAAACCATATGCAAGTAACCATTGCAGGTGCTCCCATTGGGCCTGTTCAGTCTGCTTTTTCCCTGCTTGTTCCTTCCTTGTTTCACAGCCCCCTTCCCCCTGAAGCTCTGCTCCAAGGGCATTTTGTTTCTCCTCCAGGACTTGACTGATGTGTTTGCATGAGATCCAGCTCAAAAGCTCTCATTGAATAGCACCCATGAACGTGTCAATAAGCCCTCGATGACTATGTAAAAGGTGAGTGGTATTTCTACAGATGCCACCATCATATTTGGTCCTGTTAACGTGGTAGGCTTGGTCTGCCCATGTTTAAAATCTCAAGCCCCTTCAGGCTCCTTTGGCCAGTGTTTAGGTGCTTGCTGGGCTCTGTCCCAAACATAAATGATTTGGGGAACAAGTAGATCAAGCTAGGATGCTTCTAAGAGTGAAAATAAATGTGCTGCATTCAGCTGGTGCTTCACTCAGAATTTGTTTGTCCAGTTTTGGGTATCAAGCAGCTTGCTTGGATGTGGGTAACTGCCTCCTAAGGACGCGATTTGAGTTCTGTAACAGGCCATTTAGTTATTGCCTTTCGAATCACAATTTCCCTTAGTCTGCCTGGTTTTGGTGTCTCGGCAGGCTGGCTATTGTGAACACCCCTCTTAAGTATCTAATTCCCTATATATAATCTGGATGATCTAAGGACCTTATTCTGCATTGTCGTTTTTAGCACTGAAGCACTGATCTGCCTTCTGAGGGTAGGTATTTATTATCAGCCTGAGATGCTGTCAATGTCTTTTATGTTGAGGAATGTAATTCAAATCTGGAAAACAGCATAATGTGGTGCCGTGCACCTTGAAGAAACCTATTACATGACTTTGGGTGGAGTCCTGGAATTTGACAACTATATGGACTTGTTCCAAACAATTAAATGAATCTCTCTTCAGAGCATATGGTGTAGAGAACATGTCATGTTTGAGAAATATGGTTGGCTTCTAATCTTGATTTTTAATTTTGCAACAGAACAATAATTTGGCACAGCATATAAACCTTCATTTTTTTTTTTCCTGTTAAGTACAAATGTGTTTTCTTCAAAGACAGAAGAAAAAAAATCTTTTCAGGAAAATCCAGTTTTCCCTTGCATATCTCATAGATATTACTTTTTGTCTCGGTTCTTTTAAACTACAGCTTGGAATTAATGTGGCTGTTTTTTGTTTTCCTATTGATACTAAAAGTGTATGGTGGAAATTAAAAATCCAAAGAATGAGCTATTCAAGATTTATCTTTTGGTCTATATGAACGATCTGGCTGGTATAATTGTTACTAAAAAGATGATGCTGAAGAGAAAGGATTAATTATTTGATACATCAGAAATTTAGCATCGCATCCTATTCGCCTGCCTGAGTTGCATACTGATGTTTAATAATCGTAGCAAGGTCCAGGATGGGTGGCGGCAAGGTACGGCACTGTGGGAGCTGCACAGACAGCAGCAATTTCACTCTGCTCAGGCATCTGGAAACATCTCAGGTGAGAGCCTGGATCCCACCATACTAGTGGGGATCTGTCATCGGTTTCAGTAGGGTGTCCCTCTGTTTGCTGAGCAGAGAGCAGCAGCTTTATACCTGGTGACTAGTCAGACAGAGCTCTGTGCATTGCTGTTTGCGGTTCCTGACTCACGGACTTGTTTCAGGTGAGTCCCTGAGCAAGGGACAAGGTGAGGAGCAGAAGGCTCCTGCTCGCTTGGTGCAGAGTCCGTCTGGGATGCTCAGCTCCGATGGGCTCGGCTCTGCTGGGCTCAGCTCTGCTGGGCACTGTGCCACAGCCTCACCGAGCCAGTTGTTTTTTCTCTAAAGAGCTAAGGGGATTAGGATTTTAAGGGGAAATTTAAGAGGATTGCAGATTTAAGAGATGGCCAAAGGGGCACATTTATAGCTTTTTAATTAAAAGATATTTTGGCTCGAAGGCCAGAAGGATTAAGGAATTGGTAAAACCAAGTTAAATGTCAAACACAGGGTAAAACCACAAATTAGGCATATTTCTAATGGATCTTAAGCTTTTTTTTTTTTTTCCTGTGATTAAACAATCTGTAAAGCTTATTAAAGTCATTTCCTGTCAATCTCCCTCTTTCATCACTCCTCCCCTCTTGCCTATATTTATGGCACTGCAAATACATTTAAATCCAATGCAAGAATTTGGATGACTGATAGTATAAACAGGAAGACCTTTAACAGCCTAAGTCATGCTCACATTTTTGAAGAAAAAGATTATATTTTATGAGAGTAATAACTGAATCTAAGTTTTCTAAGCAAAGCCATGTTTGAATATTTAAATGGACTGGTCTTTTCTTTATTCCTTTTATGTCTACTTTTTTTAAATGAACCGCAGTATATGAAAGTCAAAGGGAGACGCAAAGTATTGATCAGATTATACAAGAGAAATTCTCACAGGCCTAATGCAAAAAAGCTGCTCCTGATTTTCTCCATAAATCTCTTGTCATTATACTATTCAGTCATGTAACATTATTTTGAAGTAAAAGTGAAAGTGTTAAGTCAAAAGAAGTAATTTTAAGTTTTTAATTATTCTACAGGTTATGCCCTACAGCACATTTTCTTAAAATTGTACCTTTTGTTCAGCACTGAAGTGCATGAATTACTTATAATAACAGGCAGATCAATATCTGAGAATGTCTTACAAATAATAATTTAATTCATCTGGGATTTTTTCTGTTGTTACTCTTCATTCACCAACATTTTATTCTCGCAGCGTTAATAGCAAAAATCAGCTAGTGAAAGGAGAGGTCGCTTATTGAATGAATGTGTGAGTTCAAGGACACAGCTAACAGCGACATGCTGACATTGCCACACAGCTGTTTCCCAGCACAGCAACCAGGACTGTCTTGAGTTGTCCTGTGGCATGCGATGCCTAGAATCACTGGAGATGTCATGTAGTATCTTACCACTTGCACTGATGGTGATCCTTGCATCTCTAGCGTATTAACCATTTCCACACAGGGGCCACACACACAAGACCTGCTCTAGAGGTCAATGGTGGTAAAACCAGTAACAACGTGCTACCCACTAGAGAGCTGCTTAACGCGTTAAGGGAATTTGGACCATTGCAAACAGCTTTGTTCTTGGACATTTTTATTATTACAGAATGGTAGGGAGACTTCTGGTCAATATGCTGAATATATTGACAGGCATGTCAGGTACCCATACTTGCATGTATGCGATGTGCTGAACGCAGAGTGGCTAGCCATATGACCTGACCAAAAAACTATTTTCAGTAACCCAATACCTCTTCATTTGCCACCTTATTTATTACAATCTAATTTTCTCTTTGGAATGAAGACTACTGAAAACCTAATTAAAAATAATTTTAAATTATATTTAACAGCTGCTAGCATCTTCATACTTTCAAAACATGAAGGGGGATAAGTGGATGTTACTGAAAATTAGTATTTCAGGTATAGCATTGGCAGGATTTTACAGGAAAAGTGTCCTATGTGTGGCAGATGTCTGTATCTGCTTGTGGTTTCAGTAAACTATATTATATTGTGTTGAGGTAAATTTGTTAGGCAATGCTCAGTCAGGAGCATCTGTAAAATCATCTGCTTTGAATACCTTTTGAAAGCATCAGCACAAGGTTAAAAGGAAAACCATGTAGGAGCAGAAGATATAAAATAATGGTTTGGCAGTCAGAAAATCCTCTATTTTTCTGAAGTCCAAGCAGAAGATAAAATACAGTGTTGCCTGCTTCCTTAAATTTCCACCAAGGGATTTCTGTCAGGACACTTCTGTAACTTTAGCGCTCTACTGTCTGCTTGCATATCGTTTGATCCAGCGCTTACATCAGCTCCCTGGAACAGACTGTAATCCATGCAACCAACACCTACAGGGTTCTTGTTTTGTTTGTGAAGTTCTTTGACCCTAGGGAATGAAAAACATCTAAAAATATGTTCATCCAGGATTTACTGTCTCCGATGTTTTGAATAGATGGTGCAGTCAGGCTCGCTGTGTTTTCCTTTCCATTTTAACGCAGACTTCGGATTTCTGTTCACTGCTAGCCATCAAAGCTTCTGGCATTTCAAATGCAAGTGTTCCTGCTGCTTCAGTAGCAGCACTTTTGTGGGTAGCCCGAGCATAGTGCTGGACTGAAATGGCATTGAAGTGTTGAGAAGCTGATGTTCTGTTATTAATCACAACAACCACAGAATCGCTGCCCCAGGGGAGAGGACCCCCCAGGAGCTGCCTGCCTGGGCTGGGGCTCTCCCTCCTTGCCATGCCCACAGCAAGGGCTCCCAGCCCCGACTTTACTGAACATGGATTTTGTGTATTTATACTCTCTTGCCTAAGTTGTGATTTGGCATTTCCTCCTTTTTCCAAAAGAATCCCATTAACAGCCCTCAGGCCAGTCGGTTGTGTCCCAAAGTATTTTTTTTCTTTAGAGAAATAATACCAGAAGTGTATTCCCTGTGTGCCAACTGGTTTGTCTTGCTCTCCAGCCCAATGGGAACCTGGGAGGCTTGAGTCTCTCCCTGAGTTGTGTTTGCGGTTACTCAGGTCTAAGTCAGTATTTAATGGGGATTACTGTAGTTCTGTGTTGGTACAGCTGTGCGGTATGAAACTGAACTTTGCGTATTTTCCCTTGATCAAAGCGTTAAGTGTGCAGGGAAGGGTGCTGCTTCGCTCTTCCAGGGTGTTTTTCTCCATTACCTTCTGCTACACTTCATCATCGTTCCTGCCAGCATGTGGGAGGATAATTTCATATTGATTCCTGATGGCAGTTCTTCTCTTTACTTTGTATTTTCTTCTGCGTACTGTCTCTGTTTACAACATGCTGTGTATAAGGGAAAGTCACAGTACTCTCTTGCTTCCTTTAATAATTTTGTCCTGTATCGACAGAGATTACTTTTGTACTGGTCTGTAATGTGCTGACTTTAGTTACAGTGTAATGACTTCATACCGATAACGTCAGTCTGTAAAGCACTCGAGTAGAGCAACCTAAACTGCATGAAAACACCTGATTAACATTTTTTACAATGCTCTCTTCTGAAATAAACAGCCTGTACTGGATTTTAACATCTGGTCCCCAACAATTCTTGCAGGGGTGACAACTTTTTTTTTTTCTTTTCTCTTTGCAGACGCTGGCCATTTTTCCATCAACTTTTCCATCAGGGCACAGCTGTTGCTGCAGAGCACCTGCTATTCACGGCTGAAACATGGCTGATGCTTGCTTCTGTTTGCTTCTGCATAACATCGTTTTGCATTGGGTTGGGAGACAAATGTCTTCATGTGCTTTAAAAAGGCATTGCGTCACCATTTAGAAAACAACCTTTTATTTGTGCTTATATAATAGCTACAAAAATATTCTTCAGTGCTGTGTCTGCTTAACAGAAGTCTGGAGCAATTTCTCTTCTCAAAAGGGAGGACAATGGAACAGATTCCCTTTATATGAACTTGGTCTTTCAGGCATTATCTTCTCCTTTTAAATCAAGCCTTCAACTTCCCAGGGTAGCTGCATCCACTTAAATTGGTCAAAAGAGTGCAGTCCGTAACCATTCATAAGTGTTGGTTTGGTTTGGTTTTTTTTGTTTTTTTTTTTTTTTTTATAGTACCCCAGATATCTTGGAATTTTAGAGCACCAGCTATCTTTCAGTTAGCAATGAGAATCTTTGTGTGACAGAAAATATACTACAAAACCTTGATCTAAAATACAACTTTTTTTTTTCTCAACCAAAACAATAGCTGGCACCATTTAATGCTGCTTTTTGAACAAGGTTTCAGTAACTGTTTGAAAGATAATTATAGTTTTCAAAGAGTGAGCTGTTTTCATGTTTTTGAGAGTAATTTTTTTTTTTTTGAAACTGGAATATTGGAGAATTCTACCTATAGTTCATGTGTCCAAGTTCTGCATACCTGCTAGTTTTTTGCACATTTTGAAATTACCGTTTATGAAAAGTTGAGCTTTAGGACACTGTGCCTCTGAGACGTAGACAAATAAGAGCTATATGTTTTTGGTACTTCTGACGTGGCCTTGTCCAAACACATCAAAATCCTGAACTGTACAGTGAATCAGCATTTGATGAACAATTAAATTCATTTTTCTTAGATGCAAAGATTGCAGTTTAGGTGGCAAATTCTATTATACCTGTTTCTTCTCAGCATCCCTGCCCCTTCTCTCCTCCCTATTTCCCACAGGTTAACTTTAAGAAAAAAAAAAACAAGCCACAAATGTATTCAGCATGAGCATAAGTTATATGAATATGGAGCAAAAACTTGTAAGAGGGCCCTATTTGTTTAGAACCCATTTCTGCTCAGATTTTTTTCAGGTTGTCCAAGGATTTAAATGTATAAATACTGTAATTCAATTATAAAAATCATCTAAGAATGGGTTTTACATTTGAAAATATGGGTAGAAGGCAGCAGTGATTAATATGATGTTTAAAATCAGAGTCGAACACTTTTCTGTAAATGGGACAAGAATAACCTAAATTTGAGAAGGAAGACCCGAACTTTAGAACCTCTACTACTTTACTAATTTTCAGTGAGAAATGAGAACCCTCTTGTATGAGCCGCAAACCACGAACAATATACTGAGCTTTAAAGCAAACAGACAAGCAACCAAGACTTTCAAACAAAACTCTGCGTTCTGTAAGTTTCTTCCTATGGTAGTCAGCCCACTGCAGTAATAAACAGGTAGTCAGTCAGACCCTGGGTCCCCTCCAGGCCTCTGTGGAATAACATCTGTATAATGGACAGGGAAAATGTGGGGATCCTCGGGAGTTTTGCCTCAGACCACGGAATAACTATGTTAGACATCGACTGTCGTGGATTCTCTTTTTATTGCAGACACAGCCTCAGTGCCTTGGAAGATGTATTTTTACTGGGTTTTGGTCTCATTTGTAAGATGAGGCTTTTTAGCCGAAATGGACTTAATCCCATCTCCATTATAACTTTCCCCAGGTGAGTCTTTGGTTACCTAAATTTTCTCCTTGTCTCATTAGCAGAGGAGCAGGAGGTTGGGAATTTTTCAAGGAAACCTTCCCAGTACTCGCAAGCCAGTGGGTTTCCCCAGCATCATGGGAACTTTTTTCACTCATTTTGTAGTGTAGCTAAAATGCGAGCAAGTTGCGACATCCACGTTTAGCTCTTCTGCCAGCCTAGAATCCCAGTGTCTCCATGCCCAACCTATTGCAGTCTTACAGCAAAAGCTCTTAAAGTACTTTGATAAATATTAATTAAAGTGCAAAACATACCACATACTTTTATTCCAATTTTACAGAAGAGAATATGAGCTATCAGTACAATATGTGCAACGAATTCAAGTAAAAATGCCTAGCAAAATGCTAGCTGCCTTGGTTGCTATTTCTCTGTTGGGAGAGTTTTTAATAATGTATCTGTAAATGTTCTGGGCAGAGGTAAGGAAACACTGACAGCAATGAAAATATTTCAGAATTATATTTGATAGGGTTTATGGTGTTTATCTGTTTATGTTTTGCTTTTTTATATAACTATTCATCTGTTCTATTTTTTTCTGGCAATTCAAATTAATTATTTTTCATAGATTCCCAAGATGCACCACACTCCATTTATTTGTTATATTACTGACCATGATTAATGACCAGCCACAGTTTGAATATCTCATTTTTAATGATCATGATAAATTGTAGCCCATCATGGCAATTTAATATGCTTATCATGCAAGATCTGAGTCAAAAAACTTAAATTATGTCATAATTAGGAAGCACATCTTAGCTGGGAAGCACAAGAATAGTTTGTCATTATAAAACTTGCAGTTCTGTGCTTTCACTGAAAGGGTTTTGTAGCACATCAACCTAGCTGTTCTGCTCTGTTCTGATGGGAGTATAGGTCATGAACTTTTCCATATTGCATCTTATACTGCAAGAGGGTCTTTTTGCAAACTCTTTGATTGTAGCTTTCTCCTAAACCTAATTTATGATTGATGGAGATAAGGATAGCTCATGAAACAGGTCAGATAAAGGAGCCTGTCAGGTAGCAAAATGAATCTAAAGATTCCTCATATGATCTGTAGATTACGTGAGCTGCATCACTGTGAGACTGCTGTTTGGCTAGAGCTGTATAAAAGATGGTGGTACATTCCCTAGCACGCAGCATGTCCCAACTCCATGCCATGCTGAGAGCTGGTGACAAGCATCCCTCCCTGTTTTTCCTCCTTTGTTCTTACACACAGGAAAGCTGTGGGCATGTGGGTGAGAGAGGAGCTGGAGCACTTCCTAACACAGGCTTTGATAGGGGGGACTGAGATATCAAGCATCACCCCGTCAGGCAGTCTAAACTTAGCCTCCGTACATGTCACATTCAGTGTGACACTTTTTCGTGCTTAGTTTCTTCCTGCTGTGATGACTTCCCTCATCCTGCTCTCTGTCAGCATCCTCTGGGTGACAGTGGAAGCACAGAACCATCAATCCCAGTCCAGTATCACCTGTGGCTACACTTGTGGTACAGTGAATGTTTAGCAGATACTTTGCAGTTTAATGCACCAAACACAGCAACGAAGACAGTAATTCATCTTTTAAATATTTTATTTAATTACTACTATAACACTTCAGTTTCTCTAAATGCATATGTCAAATCATCTCTGAGTTAGTAACTTGTATTTGGCAAAATGTTATTTTGCAATGGTCAGTGTGTTTGTACTTCACATCTAATAACATCTTGCACTATAATGTCTCAAGAGAAGCATGATCAGCAATCAGTAAAATTGAAATTAAGTTGCTGCTTGGTTATAAGCAAAAAAAAAATCAGTTCACAGGATTTGAAAATTCAGTATTAATTTTGTCAGTGGAAGTCGTTCAACAGTAATTCTTTAAGACTGACCTCTTGCTGTCCTTGCTCTCAACAGGGCCAAGAGAAGAACGAACATAATACTATCACAGAACACTATAGGGGTGGATTGTAGGAAGTGTTGGTCGGAAGAAGCTGGAGACACGGAAGAGTGGGACCTCGGTGTAAGCGTTTCTTCATCTAGAAGAGTCAGTATGCTTGGTTTCTAGGAAGATGCCAGAAATTGCAAGAGGCCTCTAACAAGCCTCTTAATGAAAGTGAGACTTGACAGAGTATCTTACAATGGACACAACTTAATAGTGAAAAATAATGATTTAACAAAGAATATTTTAAATGTTAAAAATGGCTTTGCCAACAGATACAGCAACATCATCTTATGCATTGAGATGTAAAGTGCTCAATACTCATTTCATATATATATATATATTTTAAGACTATAGGGTCATTTTTAAAATATTCAATTTCAATGCCATCAATGTTGTCTTAATGTTTAGTAATCATAATGTTGAGTTTGCACTGCTCTTAGAACTTTAATTACAAAGCTAAATTGTACTAATATCTATTAGGTACCTCCTAATTGAAACTACATCATATGTCTGATGTGGCAGTACTAATTGGTATAATTAAATTCTAATATGCATCAGTAGACTATTAAAAAAAGAGTTAAGAACAGAATAAGCCAGTTTATGAAACTTCTCATATCTAAAGTATTCCTATAATAATGAGTGCTGACTGTACTTCTTGCCCATTTTATTTTAATTACGATATGCAAAATGTACTGATGTTTCACTGACTGAAATTCACTTTTTCTGAAGCCTTATATCAGCATATTTACTAGTAATTAAATACTTTAAATAATGTATTTAAAGCTCTTGTTATTTATTATATTTTCCTTTTGATTTAAGTGTCCTTAAAATGTTTGGGAGGAATCTTAAACTGTGATTTGTCCATCTAGGTTTGGCTTTAGACTAACTGACAGCTTGCTGTACTGGAGTAGGTCTCTTCTTTTTTCTGGGATGTTTTCATAGTGATTTGCCACATTTGGGAAGTATCTTAGCTTTAATCACTGCAGTTTAGAAACCAGGGTGACCAGGACTCAGAGCTGCATATGAAAATCTTCAAAAATCTGAAATTTGCAGATTTTGCGTGTATCTCAAAGGGTTATCCTATCAGGTTTCCGTTTCGTGAGTTTGCAGGCAGGAATTATCACTGTTCAGGGAAATTACTCTGCTTCCTTCTGAGGTAAAGCTGGGAGTTCAGCTGGGTGCCAGGGCACCAATACCAGTGCTACCAGTGGAGGAATTCCAGTTTTTCTGGCAGCCCTTATCCCTCGGCGTTCCTACGATCTAGCTCTAGAGCATCAGCTCCACTGGAATTCCTCAGTAGCTGCATGCATGTAGTTAAGGGGCTTACTCCTTGGCAGACAGTTTTTATAAACAAAAATACCATATCAGCTCACAAGAAATTTATGTACTAAGCACTGACTGTATGAAAAGTAAATTAATTCCAGTCAGTCTGATCTCTCAGATAGTAAATACTAATCAAGATTATATATCCTGCAGTTTGCTTGCTGCCTAAACTTGCTGTCAGAAGGAAATTCTTCAGTCCTACAGATGGGCTAGTTTCCTTAACCAGGTGCAGCAGACATCTATTGTCTCCTCCTTAAGATAAACCAAAAATGAGACAGTAGGCTAGTAGGTTTTTGTCACTTAGCAACTATTTTTGAAAGTGAATTTATTTTTTTTTTTAAATACCAATCTTTGGTATTACTTGTAACAAGGGTGGATTGGTGTTTTGAGCCGTACAAGTATGTTTTTGCAAGTGATCCTTTAATGGTTCTAACTGTGATTTTACGGACTGAATTTTATTTTATATATTAGTCTTTTAGAGACTTTCTTGTGGATCTAGAAGTCTTTACTGATTTTTATCTCTTTAGATACAGTATGATTTCCCACAAAGTTGAATATCTAGCTGACAACCTGCAAATTGCTGAGGAGAGCCTTAAAATATCCAACCGGAACTTCTATATGCAGTATCTGGAAGGATAAGAGGTTTCAGCTTTGAACTAGACACAAGAATGGATTAGCTTTCAGAATTTTAAATGAAGCAACATGCAGCAAGAAGGCCCAGTCAATGAGCTGTTTAATCAGTTGGAGAAGTAGTGATGAATACCAGGGGTTCTGTCACTACCTTACATCATTATTAGTACTACTTTTTGTTTTGTTTTGTTGGTTTTTTGTTTTTACTTTTTACTAAGTATAGGGGATTTTCTGATATTTTTCTTGAAAATTACTGCTTTCCAGACCACAGAGCTTCTGCTTTGTTGAGTAGTGAAATCAGAAGGAATAGCATATTAATGATAAATAATGTAAGGAGAAGAATTTGGGATGTTAACTTCTGAAAATAGTTCCCTCCCCTACTATTTATAATGCTGTTTTCATTTCTCTCTTTAATGCTGCCTGTCATTTGAATGTGTTATTTTGTTCTTTTATTTTTACTTCGCTTTTCACTTTTATTAATTTTCCCCTTTTTGTTGTCTGTTATTAAAAATTTTAGTTTTTCCTTTTCAGTCAATGAACTGGGGAAACCCATGTTTTTGCTAGCATGTGAATGCAAAATCAATGGCCACAAAGATGTCAATGTCGTCTTGTTCAGCAATGTGAAAGATAATACAAAGGCAAAATTATTATAATAATGGCAGATTTAATAACTGAAATGCCAGAAATGGGAAAATCATAGGCCTTTTGAAAATTAGAGAATCTAAAATATTATTTTGCTGATGACTTTTCAACAGCTTATAAAATCTGTCATGCATCCAGAAACCACAATTGAAGCACATATCATCTTTTTCCTTCATCAGGATTGCTTTTGGAGAATTGTTACTGATACTTTAACGAAAATGAAGACTGAAAATCCTAGTCAAGGCTCCACATCCATATTAAATGCAAATGGGAAAATAATAAAAGTAAATTTGGTATGATTAGTGAACAAAAGACTCTAACCTACATTCCACTTTCATTTGGTGGTTACCGTAGCAGAGGACCATTAAATTGATGCTTCATGCTTTTTGACATTTTTTCAGACGTACTCTATCCTTTAAATATTATGAACATGCTAATGTAAGTGAAAATTGTATATCTTTAATAGAAATACAAGGCTATAACCAAATGTATTTAACCCTAGACTAAGTCTCTATTTTAACAGAAAAAATCTTATTTGAGCTCTATAGCTGTCTCTTTATCTTTGTTGGCTTTTTTTTTTCTCTTGACATAAGTTGACTCAGAGAAATAAGGCTGTTCAGGAAAGTTTGTGTTGAGGGCATTCTGGCGTTATCACATGTGGATTTGGTGAATAACACCAGAAATACTATAGACCTGTTGGCTACAACAGAAAGTAAACAATGGAACATTAAGTAAGCTGTTTACCTGCAGTTTCTCTGTATATCTCATCAGAATTTAGTTATTTCAGCTCTGTCTTAGGAACAGAAGATGTATTTTGCAGAATGATTATGTATTTTATTCAGTTGCATTTTTGTATTCTCAGAATTGCAACCATCCTCCTTTAAACATTCCTTGTAACTAGTGATGTTGAAAGAGCTGCACCAGCTGTTTCAAACCTTCTCCCTATCTCAGATCATTTGCTAGATGCCTATGGTCAGCATACAGTGAAAGAGGAAAGAAACTGTGTGGGATGAACAGCAGAACTGCTGGATTTGTGTATTCACAACTTAGCGCACAGGTATTGTGTGTTACGTGCTTCTGTGATGGGGTGTATAGGGAACGACTGCACCAGAATCAGGCTGGTGATTTCCTGAGAGCAGCTGAAGATGTTCTGGCTGGAAAATATAGTAGAGTTCACTGCAGTCAGTGAGAAAAACTGGGGAGAGAGCTGGCTAGTCGAGATCTTGGAGCGTGATCGCGTTCTGTTGAATGACTGTGTTGAGCAGTCCCAATGCCAAACCTGAGGGAAGACGGGTAGATGAGAAGAGACTTCTAGAGATGTAGAGAAAGCTGTGTAGAGTTTGCTACATTCAGATTGCCTCTCTGAAAAGTGTTTAGTAAAGCAGAAAACAAATCCTGCTTTATCAGGAAATGCTTAGCAGGGGAGAGATTTGTTTTTGTTTCTCTTTAGCACTCTCCCATCTATCAGGTTTTGAATTTTCTATGTTTAAAGAGCCTGTGTTGATCTGGTTTCTTATTTCATTCTGTAATTTCAGAAAACAACATCATCTAGTTTTAGAGTTTTGAAACCTTTTAGCACATCTCCTTCTAAAAGATGTTCTACCTCAAACCTTTTGCCAACTCAGGATCCCACCAGAGTAAACTTTGAAGAATTTACAAACTAGTAGTAAGTCCCCAGAAGATCCATTGTTTATCAAATTTTCCTTGCCCAAGATCATCCTTATAAAAAACAATTCAAAAAGTGCACATTTTTCTGTAATCCTACTATTAGCACATCACTGAAAAGAGATTTTAAAAGTAATTAGGCAACGTAACTAACAGATGATTTGAACATCAACTAAAACAACCTCTGTCTTCTGATGGCACTCCTTATTCAGTCTTAAGCTGTGAATGCTGGATTTAGCTGGATAAGGGCACAATACATTTAATATTTAGTTCCTCCTGCTAGGTGCTAAAAAGCTGCCCACCCCATTTTTGTTCAAATTAATGGGACAAAAGCATTCACAGAATGCCTTGGAGCTCTCAAACATTACATGCTAAAGGGAAGTGAAATGAAGCTTTTTATGTACGAGGATGTGGATGGATCACATCACTTTCAAATATTCATGAAAGAACTATGTTTGGCTAATTCCAGAGGAGTAAAAATAAGTGGTTTTATTCATCTTTTCATCATTTCACATTATAATCTCATTATGTGGAAGCCAATTGCTTTTATGTCTTTTTAATTTTTTTTTAAAGTTCTTTTATTGCAGAAGGAGTTCTAAGACCTCTGCAAGCGGCTGTGCTGCTGTTAAATTTAATGGGCTCCAGCTGTGCAAGGGCATTGTCAGGAAGAAAGAGCAAAACCCTTGGAAGAATAAACAGGAAAACAGGATACTTTTTATGGGTTATTTGTTTATTGGGAGGATGTATCACTGAAGTGATATAGAAGTGTGGGTTTTTTTAAGAAGCATTGAAAGCACACTTAGTTACATATGAATGCGGTATATTTTTGTTAAACTGAGACACTAGAGTGATGCGATTAAAGATCTAAGGTGGAGTGGCTGTTAACAGTTGAATATCCTTTCACTCTTTGTTTGGAAGGGAATTCAGAATCATGTTTTCGTACTCATTAGCCAACTTGCTTTAAAAGTTGCCTCCAAACAGAGAGCCCTTCAGCCCCTATCCATGGAGCCACAAGAAATCTTCGCCACTCTTGTCACCACCACCTCTTATTTTCTTCACTGTCTGCACGGAGCTGCATCGTCGCTGGACCGTATCAGCGCTGCTGGCTCCCTAAAGGGCAAACACCAACTTCTGTTCCTCCTTGTGCTGCCCCACACCTCCATTTCTGGAGATATTTTAGGAATGCTGAAAAGTGATCCGGTTACCATTGTTACTGTGAACCCCTTTCCTGCTCCTTTCCATAGGACCTGCCTTGTGCCATACTCCCCAGCAGCGTTTTGGTGAGACAGCATCTTCCCTACATCCTCCTCCTCGGTTGTGTTATTAGGAATAGTGGATCAACCCAATACAGCATGAAAAGTTTAGTTAAACTAGAGTGCGTATAGGAGGGAGAAAGTGAGATTTTAAATTTGCATTACGTACAGATGTGCCCAATTCCAGATACTGAAAATCTGATGCTTTTAAGGAAGGTACTGATTGCCAATCTTCTGAAAAATCAGACTGTTCCTAGCTATTTAGTAATAACTCAAAAAGTAAGCTACTTTGTTACTGCTTTCTCTCTAAACACAACTCGTTTCTCCTACCATACTGATTAAGTAAGCTGATCTTGCACAAGCTGAATATGATTTAGAGAACGATGGCCTAATTGAGTGTTCCTTTCTTACAAGCTAAATGGGAAATACTATGAAATACATATCTTTGATTTGTTTTTTGTGGGTTTTTTTCTTTTTTTTTTTTTTTTTTTTTTTTTTTTTCTTCAGATAACCAGTAATACATTCAAAGGGAAAGGTATAAGTTCTTGAAAAGAAATATGGAAAGCAAAGCTCCCATGGAACATTCTGCCTCCAGAAGCAGTTCCAGCACTGAACTGAAATTGCAAGAAAGAATTGGGCCACTTGGGAGATGGGTAGACTTCCTCCTGTAGCTGGGCAAGACCATCTATATTCTTCTGCACCTCTGCTTGATCAGGTACTTCAGGTCATGAGTTAGAGCCATTACACCTACGTACTGCACAGGTGATTGGTATCTGGTGTTTCACACTGGTCCACATTGTTGTATCCAGTGTCATTTTTTTCTTGCGTTGTTCAAAGTCTAAGTCTATTCCAGTTTAAAAACACTACATTAATGAGATATGAGACTAAGACTAGCAAGCACATTAAACTTGAATTTCAAAATTGATTTTGTCTGGAATTATAAATATCTAGTGCATTAACCAAAGTACCACAGATTTCTTTTAACAGTTATCTTTTGTGTGTAATGATGTGACTTTGAATTTGCTTTTTAAGAAATACTCATCATGAATACAAAATGTTAATCTTCAAACATAACCACAAAAAGATCCATTATTTCAGTGTGTTTTCTGTCTTTCAGCTATGCTTTCTGGTTATTTTTAATGCTTAATCCATCATTTTGTGACCTTCACCATGGGAAAGGTAAATGTAAATCTTTCCAATAGCAAAGCAGCAGATTGAATGAAAAAGAAAACTGTTTTGTTTTGACAAAAATGCTAAAAATTAAAACAGAATGCAAGGGTAAAGCTCTGCTCTTCAGAGGACTGTTTGCAGACTTCACACTAATTATTCATTTTATACGCTTTTATTTGAGGGATAGGTAAACAAGATCACCTTCAGATTTTTAAACTGCGTCAAGGGAAAGGTTGCAAACCGACATGAAACTTGTGATTTATTGTTTTTTCTCCATCCTTATCCTAACATTTATTTTTTTGTAATGCAGGCAAATGCAGGTGGTCACCAGGGTGCAAGCAGGGAGCAGCAAAGACCCTTGATCACCTCAACAAGATGAGAAGTTACTCCGTTTTTGCTCTGTTCATCTTTTGCCCGCATACTGCTTCCATTAATTGTGTTTCTTACTGCTTTTTCTCCTTCCTCCCCACTTTGCAAGGTGGGAAATGGTGGATGTCTTATGCTGCCTCTGAGTCTGACCAGTGAAAGCTGTTTCATTAGCCCCGTCCCGACTCAGATCAGAAATGTGAAACTGAGAATGGGTGATGGGGCCTCCTTGAGGATTTTGAAGGGCAGATAATTTATTGTCTAGATCTCTCAATTGACACAGGATCTGTATTTCATTCCCAGCTTTACCCTATTTTTTGCTGGCGATTCAAGGAGTTAACTTAGGGACATAAATGAGATGTTACCCCTATAGCAAAGCTGGTAAACAGCTGTTTCCTTTTTCCCCTTCTGCCTGGCATCCAGGAAATGTGACAGAGGGTTTTTAGTTTTGAATATACTGTTGGCAGGTTTTGTCTGGTTGCTGGACTTCTAAATCACGGAATGGCTTGGCCATTGCACAGTGAAGAGGCACACCTCTACAATTTGTGCAGCTTTGCTGTAACAGAAGTTTGAGTGGCACTAATATGTCTCAGATTAAATTCCCTCAGACCAGCCTACCTGGCTAGCACTGAATTCAGGCTGAGTACAGTATAGATTAGTCTAATGTGAGACCAGAGAATTGCAACATGGACGTCAGCAGAGTTTTGTCCCTGAAGTTTAAATAGTGTGCATTGCTTTTCACGCTAGGGAAAGCATGAAAATAGTCCATCATTTCTAACATCCTTACAGGAATGTTCATTCTGTTATTTACCCTTTCCTCCCAGAGGACAGAACATGGTCTTTGTGGAAGCTCAGGTCATGAGCAGTGTTATAGAAGGTTTTCTACTACCTCTTCCCCAATTCTTACACTTTCTTATTTTAGCATATTAATGTGATTGGATGGAGAAAATTCAATATCTATATATTTTCAAAAGTCTCGCTTACTGTAATAAGTGGGTTTTGTTTTATATTATTTATTTTTCACATCACCCTAAAATGTCAGTTGCCATAACAGCAAATGCCACTTTAAGTATCTTTTTCTTTAAGGAATTTCCGTTTCATTCCCTGGATATACATCACCTCTCCTTTTCTCTGAGGACTGTCTCAGGTGGAAATGAGATGACGTTGTGGTTTATCTCAGGTGGAAATTAAACGATATCATGGCTTTTACCACTCATATGGGTTCAGAGTAGGAGTTAATCACTCTCATATAATTTCTGAAATAACAGTAGGAAATTTGAAAGTCCAAGTTAGTTATGTATAATAAAATTAGAGAAGGCGGGGGAGGAGAGCCAGGTTTAAACAAGTATCTTTATGACACTTCACTGAGTAGCTAGCAATCTGAAAGAGGAGGAAAATGAGAAATCAGGCAAGTGTCAAATAGACTTCAGACAGAAAATTAGAATAGCCACAACTGTTGTAGCCTGGTGGGGAAAAAAAAAGAAAAAACACAAAAAACCCACCCCAAAAAACCCAAAAACATTTAATCACTTAGCCTACAAATCAATTTCCACCTGCACAGTCAGTTAGGTATCTAGAGTTCTGCTACTTTCTATATTTAGTATTTTCCCCATTTATTGAAGCTAAGTATCTTGTAATTTAGGAAGGTCTAGCTAAAAATCTTTTGAATTAATCTGTTTTAGCTGGCATGGGATTATATTAGGTGTGCTCAAAGAGGCATTGATAATATCTCAGCTATTGGAGGAATGACTTTTCAAATTTTAAATGTTTCATCTTCATTTGCCATATTACTGTCTCCTGTATCAGCTCCTATATTCTGCAATTTTCAAATGATAAATAAAAACAGACCCAGCACGTATAATTTCTCAATCATCTCCTTTCCAGGATGATGACTCTTGGCCACTTAGTTTAACTTAGTATGGAACTCATACCACTCGTGTCATCATCCTTATCGCTAGGCTCCGTGCTGTGGGGAGTCTCCTTCACATGGACTGAGCGGGTGCAGAATACAAGCTGGAATTCATTACAGGGGCCAAATAAAGAAACACGTCATTTTGGGGAACTTAAAAAAAATACCTAGCTCTTGTCCCTCTCCTGTGTTCTACCAAGAGCTCTGGGTTATGAACCCACACTTGCAGAATATCAAGTAGTGTACATTCAGCAGGTTTAAAAAAAAAAAAAAAAGCTATCAGGGGCTCAAGTCAAAAGTACATTTATTTAATCTTGTCAGCATTCATTTACAATCCAACATTTAAAGAAGACAAGATTAAAATCATTTTCCCTCACTGTACAAAGCACCAGATAAAAGAATCTTTTCAGTAATGGTATTTCATCTTGAGTTTTACTAGTCCGTTTAGTTTTGATATTACAAGAAGGCTATTAGCTTTACATTCTGGTGCTGAATGTTGATGGATTCTGACAGCTGTCACTGAGAAACTGAAAGAGATGAGATTTTCAAGTTGAATAAGAATTTTATTGAATAAAGGTGAAAATTACTTCACCCGCATAAATCATTAGAATCAAGCTATATATGGATGAAATATCGATGACATTAAGTACATGCCCTTACCTCTACAGCTGGTCTACCCCGTATTATGTCACAGTCACTCCACATCCCCAGAGAAATAAGCCCAAAGCAGGTACTTGCATGTGCAATGAGACTTCAACAACCCTCAGCAGGCCTGGTCTCATCTTCTCATACCAGACAAGTCGTCTGGAAAATGCTTTTTGTAATGATCAAGGGATGTGACAGTATCAGAACCTCATTCCCAACAACCTATTGAAGTATTTTATGTAGTGTGAAGGGTTTCTTTAGACTTTCTGTTATCCTTGTTATCACCCTCAGAGACTACAGAAATAACGAAGAGAAATTCATTTGTTATCTCTCATGTAGGTTCTGGAGATGGCATGCTCCCATTGTTGACCACCAAATCATTCACCTGGATTCACTGTTGTCTGAAGAGCTGCCTTTTTTTTAAAGTATATATTTTTAATTATATTTATTTGATGCTAAACAAGAAGAATTTACAGAACTTGGTCCTTCTCTTTATTTTTTTTTCAAAGATGGTTTCAGATTAGGGATCAGAATTTTTGACTTTACTCTGTTTCCTATTATCTAAATGCCCTGCCAGAACATGTTTTGTCTCTAGCAACGGAACGTTTGGCATTATTGATTAATCTACTGTATACGATTCTAATTCATTTTCAGCTGAGTTAGCAAAGTACATCTGTGTGATTTGGATGAATTGAAGTAGTTTTCAAATCTTATTTGCAAAGTAAGTATCCCTGAGTTCTGGAGGGCCAAATGTTAGAGAAAGAAGCTGTAGTGCAGTACATACACACGAGTGTTCACATTTTTATAGGCCAATAGGAGTGAACAATTTGCAGTGACCTTGCAAGGAGGGTACATAGGCTAGTGGAGAGCTGAGTGTGGATACCTTGTTTAAAGCTAGTTCATTTATGGATTCATTGCGTATGAACAGAGTTATTTAACAGGGTATTGCAATGCTACATCTTTTTGGTGTTTTACTCTGGAATCCTGAGCGTATTTTATTTGAATTTTATTTTTCAGTAGTTGTTTTACTGCCAAGAACAGTATATCATAAAACAATACAGTCAAATACTTAACAGTATGGAATTTTAAAAAAAGTAAAATTAGTTTATTTGTATTCTTTGAATAAATATGTTTTCAAAAGGATTTTCTGTAGTTCACCTTCGTTATATTCTACTTGGCTCATGCCTTTCGAGGCAACAATTCAGCTCCTGCAGAGCTACTCTTAAAGGCTGTCATTATTTAGAATGGATCATTTAATTAAGCTACCCCAGGGTCTGTAAGTAAAATTAAGCAGTGTTGGTATATTACTTGTATGAGTCACAATTACTAGGCAAATAGGTTACTGCCCAATAGAGTTGCTGTAATCCAACTGTACATAGCCTCATAGAATTTAGGGACAAGCTTTGTTTACTCTTAATTATACCTAATGCCATTTACTTCAGCTAGACTGTAGCCTTTGTTGCTACTAATTAATTTATGTATTTGGTAAAATACTTTATTTTAATACCAGTGTGTGACACTAGTGGAGATGAAATTGCCTGTCCTATGACTGGAGGGAATAATTACAGAGAAAATATATCAATTAAAATGAGCTTTATTAAACTGTATTTGTATCATGAACACGATTACCAAAGCCTCCAAAGATCTGATCTGTATTCTTGGCCTTGGGGCACTTACTTAATAAAAACTTAACAATATCTTCAGTGACTCATACATTATGTAGCAATTGAATCATCAGCAAAACAAAGAATATTGATCCTTCATGTCATGATCTAAAATCAGATATTTGGAGGACAGATTTAAAAAAATATTATGTGTCATTTGATATGGCAAAATCAGATTTTTTCTCCTGCCATAAAGAAAAACTGATATATAGTTGGACAAGTAGAAAGGATGTTCCAGCAGTTAATAAGCTAACCTGACCTTTAGTAGACCAGAACTCAGCTTGGGTGCTGTTTCAAGAGTGGCTATAGAGGTTCCCTAAGAAAATTCAGTTTTAGAGTGCTAATTTTAATACAGCAAATAATACAAACTCAAGATGCAAAGCGATGCAACTTTTTTACAAAATAAGTGAAATAAGACTTGCTGCTTCTGTTTTCTGGTTTGATTTCCTACAGCAGCCCACAGGCTTTTTCTCGCATCTTGCCCTATGTGCAGAGGTTTTGATTTCTGGATGCCTTTTTTATAAATCCATACTCTTCCAGTTGGATTGCATTGTGCTTCTGTGGGGAAGCCTGCACAGCTGCCTCTCAGGAGCGTGGCCTGGAATACAGCAGCTGATCGGAGAGGAACACCAGTGTAACTACTCCATGTGAGCAGAAGACCCGAGAGTGTGTTAACCCCCAAACTGGTAATGCTATGGGGAGAATAACAATGACAAAATTTTCTCATTATAACAACCAGCCAGATTAGTCAGCAACCTGGGGGTTACCAAGCTACTACTGAATGATGCTTTTCTTCTGTTTCCCTTATATCAGGATGGGAGAGTAGCAACCTACAGGGACACTGTACTACTTGGAATATGAGCAATACCCACAGGCTAGTAAAGGATGATGTACATTTTATGCAGCTGGCAATTACAGTCCAGGTAATTAGGGAATTAAGATTACTGAGGAGTTTAATGTTCTGGGTTTATGCAGCTATAATTGAGAACCACTTTGTGTATTTGAATACTGCGGGACAAAAGTATAAATTAACAAGGTACTATTCAATCTGCAGGACTAATTTCTCTGAAAGTTAACATCACCCTGTGGATATTGTGCATTCATTTATCCTGTAACTGCTAATGTTTAGTTCTGTATGTCATCTTTTCTTGTGAGAGTGTGAAGCCTCTAGGCTACTAGTTAATAAAGGTATGTATGCTGGAGTGAAAAATGATAACATGATAAGTATCCTTCAGACTCAACGA
The DNA here is from genome assembly GCF_000699245.1 of Pterocles gutturalis. Classification (NCBI taxonomy): domain Eukaryota; kingdom Metazoa; phylum Chordata; class Aves; order Pterocliformes; family Pteroclidae; genus Pterocles; species Pterocles gutturalis. The sequence continues at coordinate 52,792 of NW_010138554.1, forward strand.
TCTAAAGTTTACAAGCTCAGCAAAAAAAAATCAGTTCAGTTATCTGGGCTTCACATAACTGTGTGAACCATGGTGAAAAGAAATTTTTTTTTTGACAGTTCAAAATAGATTCTAGATTTTACACAATTTATGGCTAAGAAGCAGCTTCATAATGTTTCAAGAATGTCAGATAAATGTTAACTTTTGCTTTCCAGTTTTAATGGTTTATCTTTTGCCATGCTTTTCTGAATTCTGAACAGTGCCAAAGAAAAATCTTCCTGGTTTAGATCTTATTAGTGTTGGCACTAGCCAGATGTCAGTAATTACAGCTAGAGGTTAAAAATTACACGAGCTGAGTTGTCAATGAAGGCTTCTGATAAATGAAATGGGCTCATCCTGATGTATGAAATTGTGGGCAGCTTTTCTGACAGGCCTGTATAAACTTTAACTTTGTTTCTCCTTTTCATTGCAACAGGTCTGACATAAAAACTGATAACATTCAAAATATCTATAATACCTATTGTATTTTACAGTATATTCAGGATATAATTAATTTTTATGTATAGACTAAAAGTCAGTAAATTATGTGGTGATGTTTTCTAGAATTACAAGTTTGTTAGCATTGTATGAGGTGCTTCAATCTTCTGACTAGTGACTTATTATAAAATAGCAGTGTGCTTAGGGTAAAAATTATGTATTACACAGGAAGAAAAAGCATGTACTTACAGCAAGTAAACAAATCATTCATTTGTTAGAATGTCATTGATTCTTAGTTGCAATTGACTGAAAATGATGTATATGACTAAGAGAAAATATCAATTTATAATGACAACTTATATTTTTATCCCCTACCCTATTTATGGAGAAAGCATCTGTTGTTTTTACAATATTACTATATTTGGGGGTGTTACACCATTCACATCAATAATATTTTTGGTTTCCTATATTGCTTTACATCTCAGGGAACCCAGAAGTCCTTTACAATATTTACTTAATCAAATAACTAGTTTACAGTGGATTTTAAAAAGATGTATTTCAAAAAGATTAACAGCTAATTTGTGTTACCTGAAACCAGCTGGCTGCCTAAAGCCACTACTAAATTTAAACAGTAATTCTAAGGAGTACATAAAATACCATTTATTTTCTCGTACTCTGCTCAGCTGTTTTGCTGGAATTACGACAGTGTTTCAGTCCAGTTTTTAATAGCTTCCATAAAATGTTTTTGTGTCCTTAGAATTTTGTATATACAGCTGCAGTCTGAGGTGGATGCATCCGTGGATGTTAAAGTTTTCAGATAAATTACTCCATGCAATCATCTGTTATATTGTTAAGTTGATATTTTCCTTCAGTGTTGAAATTCTTTTCTTAGAATTATCTACAACTAGGACTCTACTACTAGTTTTATATTGCATTTTCTTAGCTTTCTTATCGTATTGTAGCTCATCTTCTACTCTGCTAGATTAAAGATCTTCCTAAGTAGGGATTTATAGAACAGGTATCCTCTTGACTTGAGAGCTAACATGATTTCCAGAGTTTAGCTCATTCTTAAAGCATGTTTCTGAAACCTCTTCAGTTTTCTTTTGCTCTTTCTGAAGTGCAGACAGCGGAAATGTACACAGCAGTTTTCTCATCAGTGGTGTACAGAGATGTCTCCTTACAGAAGTGTTTTGCTTGTATACCTGGAAAATATTAGAGTCACAGGGTTATATTGGAAATTCACAGCAATTCTTTAAAAATGTACTCTTTTCTAAAATATCCTCTTTTAACATGACAAGACTTATATGAATTTCCTGTTTTCCTTAAAATTAGATGTGCACTCACACATTTCCCTAAAATGTGGAACAGCTTTAGCAGCACAATAAAAAACCCCTCTGTTATCCTACCTTACCTTGCTTTACACAGTGAGTGAAAGAACCATGATTTCAGTGCCATCAAAGAGAAATAAACTAGTAAAAGGTTTTGGAAGGAAAATTTGTTAAGTTAGTACCTCAAAGATGTGCTTTCTTGTTGTTTTCTGTTTCTATCTCTGTTCTTAGATCTAATTAGATCAAATAGCCGACAATGGAGAGAATGGCATTGTGTCCTTGACAACATTATGGAAATAAAATAAATCAAGAAAGTATTTTCTTCAGGCCAAAAAAAAAAGGTAAGTCTATTAGTTTTTCACTGAAATCACAAAGCAAAATCTATTCGTTTCAACCAATTGCTGCAGGAGCCAGTTTTTCAGGCACAATCCACTTAATGTTACAGTAGCAGGTGTCGCAATCTACAGCAAGAATGTAGGCAGTTTTTACTACACAAAAACATACATAGTTTGACATTGGAAACGTGACCAGCTATGGGGCTGTGGTGCCTGGAAAACACTGATCTGTATTCAGAGTGTGGGAAGAGCTAGAAACCATGTGTGGTTGTTGTCAGTGTTGTGACCCAAGTCATCAGCCCTGTGATGTGACGCAGTAGTAGAATGTCTTGGAAGCTATGCTGGAGTTCAGCCGTCAAGTGCTTTCAAAGTTTCCTCTTCACTCCCTCCTGTGTGTGTTCTGTGGCTCTTGATTTTATGAAGATCCTGATAGGATAAAGGAAGGTTGACCACCCTGTGATGGTCAGAACAAAGAAAGGGCATCCCCTTGTGTTCTCTGGTTTGGTTTTGGTTTTTTAAAAATTTCTTGATTTGTCCATTAAATTACTTTTTCCAGTAATTTTCCATGACAGTATAATAAGGTATTTGTACAAATGTGCAGCTTTCTATCATTTAAAAGATTGGATTGTGCTACAATAAGTACATTTAAAATTTAAGTGTGTTTCAAATCATATCTAGTGCAACCTGTTGACATAGAAAAATTGTTTATAAACAAAATGGAAAATATGAATGTAGAAGTAACATTTATTTATCTCATTCTGAAATTTAAAAAAACCCAAATAAATTCTGTGATAGTTTTTTGAGATAATGTTACTCCTAAACTAACCATGGTTTGAAATATAAGAAGTTTCATATATTGTCAAATAGTATCAACAGCACAGCTGGATACTACAATATCCTTAGCATTTTCACATTTTTCAACCAAGTTAGAATCTGAGAAATTCATAGAGTAACTGACTCCACTGTTACTTCAATTACATGTACATACTGATAGCTAGCTACGCTGTTCTTCCAAAGAGCTTGTCTGGCAAAAATTTGCCCTTGATCTTCCTTCCTATCCTTGGGTACTGTTTCTTCTTCTGGAAATCTGTAATTCTGAGACCTCAAATACACTCATTTTATGATGCATAAACTGCAATGTAGAAGTATTTATGCAGTCAAATTGTATTTTTTCTTGTTTAAAGAATTAAGTATCTGATCAGTGTGGTTATTGATTTCTGTTTTATCTGCTTAGTAATTGAAATTGCAAGGTCACAGAATTCCTGTACTAAAGAATACAATAATAAGAAAGCAGAAGATTAAAAGATGTTAAAAGATTTAAGATGTGTTATTTACTTGGTGGAAAACTTGACTAGCATTTTCCACTAAAGTATGAAATATCCATCTAGGGTGCTATATTTTTTTGTTAATTTGCTTGGAGATTATGTTCTGTTGGCATGGAATTCAAATGAAAATTGACACAGAATTCTGTAGGGATCAGTCTCCAAATGATCTTTCACCTTTAACGGTAAGGTAACTAGAAGAGGATTATCTCCACTAGCGTTTTCTCACACTCGGGAATTAGTTCAGGTTGAAGAAGCCTGTATATTCACAGGTCTGAAAGGACCATTCTGATAATCTAATGTGACTCCTTAGAATAGTCCAACCATTTCTTCATCACACTAGTGAGTGGCTGAGCTCTGACATTTTTTCGACACTTCTCTCATGTGTGGAATGAGAAAGAGAGAATCTATTGAAATCCTTTGAATTAAACAAAATATGCAGTAGTAAATCCTGTCTTTTTAATTAATACTTAGTCCCATGTCCAAATAGTTTGGAGCATCCCACAGACACTCAGAAGTCCTGTAGCTTCAAGATAGCGAGACTATAGCTTAACGTGGTAGGACTTGGCCCAGAATGATTTGTTGGTGAAAATAATTTCTAGTTCCAGTAGTTTATACCTTGGAAATAAAAATGTCAAAAAGATACTGCCTGGGCTTTGGTAGGGTGTTTTGTCAGTTTGGTGAGAAATGGTCTGCCAGGAGGCCATCCAAGACTGTGCAAAGTGACTGTAAGGTCAAATGTGGAGGTAGAGTAAAAGAAGAAAGAAAAGAAAAAAAATCCCTCAACAATGAGAATTGTTAAAATACAAGATGACGATAAAGGTCATAAATCAGACATCACTGTTGCCCTTAAGTCAGCAACTGTCAAGAAAATTTCCCTTGGCTAGAAAAATGCTCTGCATTTGTCAGTGCTCTCCATGCATGGGCCAAATACATCTTGGGGAAAGAAGCAGCCAGAAGCCTGAGAGACTCCAAGCAGAAGCTGTGAGTAACAAGGCACAATTTTGCAACAAGGCACAATTTTGCCCATAGAACTTACTGAGAATAATATTTTAAAGCCATCCTACTTAGGACTGGCTGCAACTTTCCTAATAAACATTACTTTATTTTTTTAAAATAATAATAATTTGATAAGCTGATTTGCTAAGGATGTCCTGAATCATCCCACTAACTGAAATTTTCAGTGAATTTAGGAGCAGTGGAGTACTGTCAGTGAACTACCCTTCCTGACACTTTTTTTTTTTTTGGACAACTGGAAATCACAAAGTGCTTTATGAAACAGCAACTTTCCAGTGAAAAGCTTGGAGGCATTATGTTACTACTGCAAGCCTCGCTTCCCTTCTCTTAAGTAGCTCTCTTCAATGTACTGCCCATTACTGGTTTTGCAGCATGCTGCTCCCAGTCCCATTCTCCTGTTAATCTTTTCCTTCAGAGTTTTTAATGCATTTATGAGGGTGTCAAGTTAGAGGCTGCTGCTTGCTGGCTGTCACCTGAATGAGCTTCACAGATCATTCCTTTTCTTCGCAGCTGAAGATCTGAGAGAAGACTCAAGCGACTACTGACATCCTTTCAATTTGCCTTAGTCTCAACAGGGTTTTCTCTGGTTGCTTCTTAAGTTCAGCAGAGCAGGGAAAGAATGGGAAGCACACTGTGCACTTTAAGTCACAAGACATGTGGAAGGGAGGAGAGGAAAATTGTAGGAAGCACACTTCAGAGACATCGCTACAACACAAGAGAGAGATAAATCCAAACGTTTAAGTCGTATGTAACTGGTGAGCTACTGCTGCCCTGTTGTGTCTTTCTCCTCATGGCAGTTATATTCTTTTTATCCACAGTGCCTTTGAAGCACTGACTGTCCTCCAGCTGACCAGTCTACTATGCTATCTTCATTGAAGTCCGGACTCTAACTAAAACTCAAGTTTTGCAAGAGTACTGTGGAACCAGAAGCAAACATCTAGTCTTTATTTAGATACTAGGAGCAGAGCAGCTTGTAAACTGATGAGTAGAATCGAATCTTCTGCAAGAGTACTCTGTGGGGAAAAAAATGCTTTTTTCTTCCCCTATTTATTTATGTTCTTTTTCTTATAATTTTGCTTCTTTCCAAATATAAATTTTACTACTGGAAGTCAAAGATAATATCCAGATTGCATAATTTTGCCATTTAAATAAGATTGCTAAAATAACCTTTCTAACCTTATTGAAAGACGAGGACTTGTTTTCTGTCTGCTGTAATCCTATTGACTCCTTTTTATTCATATGCATTTTCCTCATAATGTTGAATTCACTTTGGAAACATATTTTTCCCAAATGTAAGTGAAGGCAACTTCACAGAAATTAGCCATCAAGGAGTTATGAGTAATTTGCACTAAAATATAATGTACCTCTGAAGCAAAGCCCTTGAGATATATGGAAAAATTCTTATCACCTTGAGTGTGTCTGGGCCAGGCCCTTTGTCAGTAGCTGAAAGTAAATCTCTTTCTGACTTTTCATGTTACTTCATTGCAGTTACAAACAAAATCCTCTCCCTTGCTGCGTAGAAGCCTCCCATTATAACAAGATGGAGCCGTCAGGCAGGAGATGGTAACATAACTTACTAGTCTTTGAGTTCAGCAGTCACTTATTTATTATGTTTTAAGTATTTACAGAAGCTGTATCTGATTTATATAACTCTCCAAATGTACACTCCTTTATGAGATTTTTCTAGTTGTAAATTCCATATTCCTCTCGTTGTGTTTTCATTTTTAATTTACTACATTCCCCCACAGGCTCTCCTTTTAACTAGTTTGCTTCTTGTAAATTCACAATGATATTCTTTAAATAAACAGAAGCACAGAACATAATTTCCTGGTAACACTGTTTAGAAAATGGATCAGAATAAGGCCCCAAAGCTATTCTGGTGATGAATTAATTATAAGATTCCAGGAAAAACACTACATTGACATTTTACAAGTTTTGGCATGCAGCCTCGCATAATGGTGCACAGTTAATAAAGTTGTTTTGATGCTGATAGTATGGATAAAGACTTAACTCTCTAAGAATCAAGAAGTATTTTGCATAATGTAAACTTAAATGGTAACCACCTATATTTATTTCTCCATTTAAACTATGTAAATCTATCTTTATTAGGCAAACAGAACAAAAGAGTGGATCTTCAGATGTTGAGTCCACGTTAAAAGACCCTGACTGTGCGTCTCTCTTGTATATACACTTCCAGCAGCTTTTGCTTTAACAGTAGATGTTTTCTGGTCTTTTATCATTACAATGATTCAGAAAAAAAATAGTATAATAGTGCATGTTTTTTCCTCATGCTATTTCAGTAACAGTTTATTCTTCTGTTTTTACATTTATGCATTTTCAGTTAGTCTATCTAAAATACTCATATATTTATGTGCCTTCAGCTGGATGATTCTCCAGCATGTAAAACTCTCAGAATTCCGGTAAAACCAAGGCAGGTTATCCCTGCTTTGTAGTTTGGGGACTGAGGCAAATATACCCAAAGCCAGAATACCCATAGCAATGCAGTTCTCATTTCAATTAGTAGAAATTAGATCTCCAATACACCTTTCAATATTTCACCTAAAGAAATAAAGCTGCTGATGGTTCTTGGCAGGAAGGACAACAAAAACTGCAGATGAGAACTGCATGTAATGAAAGCAAAGCTCTTCAGCACTTTCAAAATATTTACGAGCTGCTTAAGTTTTTTGAGGAATCTTCACCGCTGAAGACACAGATCCTCAAACGCATTTCTTGAATGCCAGGCTCCCTACCTCTCACTGTAGGAAAACCACTGGAACGTAATACTGAAAAAGTAAGTTTCTAGACCTATTTTCAGAAAACTTCTGTTGGGAACCCATGTGTTCTGTGGAGGCAGCCACAGACACCTCACTCATGCAATGTGCCTTTTCCCCGCTGGGCGGGGAGCCCACCCCTCCTCGCCCTGGCGGCACCTTGTTGTGGGGCAGGCGGTGATTGCCCATGGGTGAGCTGGTCACGGGGTGCCAGGCGCCTGGGCCAGTCAGAGTGACCTAGGTGGCAGGGCAGGGGCACGTGGAGCAGGTGGCGCGATGGCCGCGCAATATGCCTCCATCCTCCCGGTGAGCGTTCATTGGGCCTGTGTGCGCGGGACACTGCCGCTGCCTTCGAGGGCTGAGTGGGTTTTGTCAGTGCGCTTTGAGCTCAGGTTGTGGTTCACGGATTGTTTCATTTGCTTTCTTTTTACTCTCTCTGAAGAGCAGGATGGAGTAGTTGCAGATATTTTGCTGACTTTGTTGGAGAAGGAAATGTTTCTCAAGCTTTACCAAGTTGTAGAAGCTGTACAGGTTCATTAATGTTATGCTTTGGCTACTCAATTATCTCATTTGAGAGCAGGA
>NW_010138554.1:60618-85742 GCF_000699245.1 Pterocles gutturalis
TGTGAGATGCTGCAGTCAGTTATTGTGTTAAATTGTTTAATCCTGGCTTGGCTGACTGTATGCGATCTGTGCTGTCCATAGCCTAAAAATCTTGACCATTGTATTTCATAAGCTGTACATGGAGAAATATAAAGAAATCCTGGCCTCACTGAAGTCTTTGTGAGATGAGGGAGATAAATCATTTGAGTGTGGCTGTGTAACACCTGTATAATTCTCATATTTGGCACTGTAGGAAAGCGGGCTTCATAGTAGCTCGATATTCTGGTGTTTCTGCATCTAGACCTAGCCAAGGAGGCACCATAGACTGTGAGTAATAAAAATGAATTTTCTAAATTGTTTAATAATCTCATAAAATCCAAATGACGTTGCAACAAGGTTTTTAATTAGTTCTTGTTCTAATCTGGCTGCTTTTTCTGCCTCTGATGTTACTTAGCCTTAGAAATGACCTTGATTATGGTGACGCTGATTTTCAGTCCCAACATTTCCTGCCCAAAGCCAAAATATTACATTCTATATTGTGTAGTTACACCAACTATCTGGGCAAAGGACCTGCTTCCAGAGAAATATGTAGATTATGGTAGCCTGTGCAGGAATTAATAATCGCATTTTCTTCTCTCCCTTGGACACTGGATAACTTGGACTGTTACTTAAGTAAGAGTAGTAAAAGCTTACATAAGCCAAGTATTCAGATATTATTGTCTTCCTGGCAATGAGCTTTTTCTAACATTATCTCAGAGTTCACTGTGAATTTCTGAAGTTCTTTTTACTTGCATTATCCGTAGGGTAGCTTGGTAGGAGTTGTGTGTTTGGCTTCAAAATCTAAATCAATAATACTTTGTGAATTGCAGGTTTTTCTGATCAACCTGTTAGATATAATGCTTCATGACCATGCTATTGCTTTTTTGATAATGCCGTAAATAAGAACTAAACAGTGCATTCACACAGAAAATCCTCTGAGCCACAGTCAGCCCTCCAAGAAGCAAATATAAGAAAATTAGATTTTTTTGTTCGCTTACAGTAGTTTTGAATTATTATCAAAGATAGTGTGAACAGTCCTGTGTTATAATTGTACTCCTCTTAAACTCACATTAAATTTGTTCTCTTTTTTCTCTCGCATGAGGATTCAATCAAACCATTCCCTCACCATTACAGGTATTTGTTTCAGTGGAGGTGTCATAGTTTTGATCCTGGCTGGCCCAAACCCACAACAACCACTCGCTCACCCTCCCCATTCCTGGGGATGGGGGAGAGAATTAAAGGGGTAAAGGGAAAAGAGACTCGTGGGTTGAGATAAGAACAATTTAATAACTAAACTACAATAATATTGACACTAATGATAATGATGATAATAATAATAGTAATATATACAAATGTAAAAATGAGTGATACGCAGTGAAACTTCTCACCACTTGATGACTGAGGCTCAGCTCATTCCCAGATAATGAACCCAGAGCAGGGAGAGTCCTGAAACCTCAATCCCTGAATGGAGATAAGAGCTTGAGTGTCTGGGAGACCGAGACAATTCTGAGAGAGGGGTGAGAGTACTTCTGGACAGATCCTCATGCATGACATGCATGATCTGGAATAGACCATTGGCCAGTTTGGGTCTCAATCCTATACCTGAGGTTGAATCCTAGACTAGAATCTGGGGCTGTGCTCCCTCCCAGCTTCTCCTGCTCCTGCAGACGCTGGCATGGCCTTAGAGATGCTGAAAAGTCCTTGACTGTCCTGGCAGCAACTATAAACATCAGTATGTTATCAGCCTTTGTCTCGGCACAAATCCAAAACACAGCCTCACACTAGCTACCATGAAGAAAGTTAACTCTGTCCTAGCTGAAACCAGGACAGAAGGTTGAAGAAATTGACTGACACATCTTCCTGCTTGCTTGTGTTCTTCTGACTCCTTCCTATTGTTTTCAAAATCTTCTTATCCATTTCCATATTTTTCAGTATCTAATGTTTCTCGCTATTGTTTATTAATAAGAATCTCGGAGATAATACTGTTTCTTAATGAGCTCAGGGAGCAGACAAATTTTGGACTCCTACTCCTTTTGACAGTCTCGATATTCACATCTTTTTTAGCATGCTTAATCACACAGATACATGCACACACACATCCTGCTTCTTTAATGTCTTAGGGTTTCTGATGGTCTTCCTTTTTCCTTCCACATGGTTATCTGATACCACACAGTATTGGCTTTGATCTAGGAGAAAATGGGGAGTCTTTTGATTAAATGACTACCTGTAATCTGGAATTTTGGACGTGGTTCCGGACTGTATTACACAAATTGGTGTAACTCTGAGCAAGCCACTGCAATTGCAGCTTAGGTTCGCTGAGGTATCTGTAAGCAAACATCAGTTTATCCTCTATGTTTACGATTGGCCTTCATACAGAATATAAACTTTAAGTGCAAGAGTAATGTTGTTATTAATTTTTAAGAAGTTGGTTAAACATTTTCTTGTTTAGAAAAATTATTATTATTAAGGAGATATCAATATATTTCTATTAATTAAAACCAATACTTTATTGCACTACTGTCAGACAGCTGTTAGTTCTAGTAAAAGAATAAAAAAAGAAACAGCTCTAGGGGTCTGGGCAGTACATTTATTTCTCAGTCTATGCTCTCAGCATGTTCCATTTACACAAGAGAAAACCCTTCAATTATAAGATCCTTAATTTACCCAGGAAATTTCATAAGGAAAATGATTAATTACTTTAAGCAATCAGTTTTACAGATAATCACAGTTCTTTATTTAAACTGAAAAAGCAAAAGGGATCTTATGAATAAAACATAGAGGAAAAAAAGAAAAAAAAAAGCTTTTAGTTTAATAAATATGAAGTCAGCATTGAAATATTTCTTCAAATAGACAAATCTTGTTAAAATTATACCTCTGTTCATAGTAACTGTTAATTATGGAATTATTTTGTGTTAATACAGTTGGAGCATGGGCTTTAGCACCAAGTGTAAGCAAAGTTTCTGTTAAAATGCTCTATTGCTACACATTCTTGAATATATTTATTGAGTTCAGATGACCCTAGCAACCAGAAACACATTGCACATGGAAATAGAAAACCAATACTGAAAAGCAGAAAAGGGGTATTGTGGTTATGTATCCTTGATGTATATTGAGTGACCTGGGTTTTTTTCTTGTTGTTGTGTTTTGTTTTTTTTATACTGCCCAAAACAGCAGTGGGAAAGACTTAATATTCCTGGGAGAACCACGACCTTGAAGTGAGAGGTGTAGATTGCATCCACTGAAGCACGTAGCATTTTCTGTAGCTCTCAAACCAGTGCCTTTTTCAGAGTTTGCGTGCTGGAGCAAGCTTACCCAAGTAGTCAGAGGAATGCCTGCATTGGCTTTTGCTAGCTGGCTACTGCTCAGGTCACTCAAGAACTTTGTGTTGTGAATACAACCACAGATATCCAAGTAATTTTAGTGTGAAAATCTAAGGCTTTTATGGTATTGGAAGACAAATAGGCATCTTGCTTCGGAAATGCTATTTAGTATTTAAACACCTAAATTCTTCTGCAAGCCTTTAGCACTGGTAACCTGAATAACACTGAAGTATTCTAGGCACCGGAAGAAACTAAAGAAAGAAAACTTTCTCACACTCTGACCATCAAATGGTCTATCTGCCATCAGCTGAGTAATTCAGCTGGTACATGGTGTGTCTGCTGTCATCATTACTAGCGGACCAGGAATCTGTGGGGCCAGAGGCAGAACAAAACAATCTGCTGCTCAGTACTGAAGCTTACATGGCTCTTACTGGAACAGGGGTATAAGAAACATCAGCTCACTGGTGTGAGTCTGAGAGCTTGATGCCTGTTTACATTGAGTGATAGGCAGAAAAAACATAATTTCAACTGTATGTAGAGGTGCTGCACAGGGGGATATTTAAAGAAATGTGTTAGGTTAGGAGAAACAACATTCATAACTACCTAGATCGTGTTTCAGCATCTTGGATTGAATAGATAGGGTTCTTGTTGTTTTGGTAGATAACAGAAAGAAAAGTGCCTATTTGCGGTGGTAGATGGTGTTGCCATTCTGCTGCAGTGGTGTCCTGCTTGTAAAGCATTCTGAATGTCTTGTTAAAACAGCTAGGCTTCAGCTGAGAGGCATCTCGCTTGTGGCATGGGCGTTTGTCATCCTGTACCTCTGATGGACAGATAATGTTTTGCTGGTTTTTAAAATATTCATCTGCAGTGCAATTGTGTCAATTGATAGGATTTCTTTCTGGAGCTGCGGACTCTTGGGAATTTTTTTTAGTAAGAATTGATTGTTCTTCTAGCTTTTCCTAGAAGGTAATACGCATATTTAAAACATTTCTTACCAGAATAGTTATGTCCTCTCAGGAATATTTTGGTTTTCTGTTTTTGTATTGACTCAGCCCCTGAGGATAGCACATGTATTTAGAACTATGGCTTGAGTGGGTTTGCAGGCTCAATTTAAAGGTCAAATTTGAGTGATGGAGTATGACAATGAAGAGACTGGCAAAAAAAATAGTCTGAAAGCTATTAAGCTTTTTGCAGTGATGATTGCCTCAGTCCCCAAAAGAGAAAGAAAACTACTCGCGTTACTTAAAATGAACAAACAAACAATTTTAAAAAAGCAAAGAAAAACACCCACAACCTGTATTGCATGAATTATGCACAATTTTGCATTTATCCATTACTCTTTCTATTTTGGGAACATATGTTAATAGAGACCATGCTATTGATTTCCTAACTGTTTACATATTCACCATACCTAGCAGTCATCATTTTTTTCCCAGTCTCTTGCTCACATAATGTGTTTGGTCATTTGGTGCACCCTCTTCTTTCTATTCTAGTTTGAGAAATCCAGCATGCATGCTAGGGAAGAAACAAGTCCTTCGTGAGTTAATATCCCTTTACTTCTAAGGGAAAGAAGAGTCTTACTTGACAAGGAGGTGGTCTGCAAACACATTTTTGATGTGCAGCTCCTTTAGTCCTTGCCCTGCTTGCCCCTCAGTTTTCTTGTGACCTTGAGTCAAATCATCTTTTCATGTATTGTCAGCTTGAGTCCCCATCTGTCACAGAGCTGCAGAAGACCTGAGGTTGGAAGCACGCAAGGCTTCCATCTTCAGATGTCTGAAGAAGGCCTCATCTGCCTCCTCCTCCCAGTGAGGCAGTCTGTACCAGACATGCACAGTAATACCTCCCATGTGTATCCTTCCTTGTCGTCTTATGTTCTCCAAGGATGCGGTACGTTACCCTGAGTCTTGGCTCACCAAAGCCTGGTTCACAGTAGCTTCGGCCAGCTGAGCTCTGGAGATACTCCTGTGCTCCACCTAGGATACGTGCTGTGTGCCCTTACTCTCCTGTTGCTGCCTTAAGCATTACCTCATCTAGACCAAGGGTTTTGCAAGTACTGATTCTGCCTAGAGAGATGCTTGCAAAGCAATGGATATACATATTACAACGTGTATATTTAATTCACAGTGAAGAGCTGGTGAATGTGATGGTTTTGAAATAGGATGTATGAAGCTTAATGCTTCTGTGTGATCTCTCTTTACTGAGTTCTTGTTTTAATTTTTGTTACTGTTGCTCTAAAACTTTGGTTTATATTTAATTAAAAAAACCACAGGAGTGACTCCTAATGATTTGATCTAGATTTTTGTCACTCCAATCTGGGTGATGCTACTAAAAACAAAATGAGATGCTAGACAGCATAGACTTTAAATTTCTGTTTTGTCTTCTACTCACATGTACTTTTTGTTGATGGAGGAAAGATAAGAGATGAAAGATCTAAAGGCTTTTATAATTACATTTTAATTTAAAGAGCCTGCACATTGAGCATAGTCTGAAACTATACTCTGAGACACAGTTTTGTATGTTTTATGCATTAACACACCATCTGCTTTTTATGGAAGAAAAGGGTACAAGAGAGTTTTCTATAGCAATCCTCTTTTTAAACAAAACAAAACATGTTTTATATTGGCATAGTCCTTTCAGGAAAGACACAGCATTAATTGCATAAAGCATCTTAGATAAATATTGCTTCAGAATTTTTAGAACCCTTGGAACCTTATTTGGTGCAAACCATGCAAAGAATTACTGGAATAAATGGAACTGTATGGAGACCCACTATTAAGTTCAACCGTTTTTTTCCTTTGTCCTTGTTCCACAGAATATGGAAGAGGATTTTTATTGCTGAAAAAAAACTGTCCTAAAAGGTTTTTGGGGAAGAAAATAATGTAAGGTAAATGTGCCAGGGGCTCTTGAAATGAATGTAAACAAAATAAACCTATTTAGAGTAAAAATCTGTTTTCTTCTAAGTATTCTACCTGTAAGCTTCGGGATGCTGAACTCCCAAAGGATCTTCTGAAAAGCCAAGCCCAAGTGAGGATGTTGCAGGGACACATACAGCCCCATGTGCCAGGTGAGACTAGCAGAGGAAACATAACATTTTTGAATACTAGAATTATGAAGTTCCTGATTTCCATGTCAGTTTATATGCACAAAATCTCAGTTGAAGCTTATGTATAATAAATGTTTCCTGAAAATTTTTATTTTGGTTTACAGTTTGTTCGAGCTTCCAAAGGTAGCAGGGACAGTAACAGACTATCATAGTAGGGGAGCAGTAAGTGACCACATTTATCATGTTCTTATTTATGGAGATGAAGAAAATGTAGAAATAAGCTATTGCGAAAAGGAGACATGAGAAGATTATGTATCAAAAAAGGGAATGATAATAAAAGCTTTTCCTAGGATGTTGTGACAACTGGCTAAGTGTTGTGACATGTAGGCAGACAAAGAGGAACAAATGAGGTGTTCACTGGTAATTGGAACTGTTGATAAGGACCTGTCATTAAGGTCCAGGGTACAATCTGATAGCAGAGGAAGCTATTCATAAACCTCATCGCAACTCAGTTCATTAGCAAACAAAATACTGATCTGGTGAACTGCTAAGAGGGCAGACATGTTCGCTCGCCGCCAAAAAAACCAAACCAAACTAAAATAATGTGTTGCATAAAGATAATGGAGGTAACAGCGAAGTGTGTGTAGCATAAAAAAAACCAGTGTGCTTTCATCCACACAGCAGAAAGGGGAAAACATCCAGCATACAGAACATGCAGCAAGCAAGTTGTTGTTTGTCAGTGAAAATACAAGGGAAAAAGAGTGCTTTAAAATGTTAAATTATATATGAAGATTTTGTATGAGACTACAGCCGCATGCTGGGCTGCAAAATGCCAAGATTAAAATCATGATGCCATAACCTCAATTTGACTTCAGTGGAGCTGCGATAGTTTACACAGTCTGTAGTCTGATATTTTACACAGTGATCTGAAACTTCCCCAGGATTTCAAAACAGCTTTTTAGGAACACAGATTTGCCAGTCTTATTCTGATGTCCCACATACAAACATACCTTTCACAGAGCTGTACAAATTGATGCTGATTGAAGATTTGCCACTAACTGTGCCCATCTTTTGCATAACCTCTGCACTGTAAATATTTGAGGAATAAATACAATTAAATAGTCATGATTCTTTGTAGCAAGAAAATTATTCACAAATTTCAGGACTACAGTCATAAAATAAAACATATAGCCCTCAGATTCATCAAATCTTTGTCAGGTTATTTCACATCATGGGAATGGTGGCTTTGTCCATATAGATTTCTACCAAAAGAAGTAATTGTGACCTAGCTAATAAAAAAAAAATCTACCCTTTTTTAATGTTTGTTGGCAATTAAATCCATAAATCCCAGAAAGATTCTGAAGCTTTATGCAACCCAAAATTCGTAATGATTTTCTTCTTGGTTTTGGCTGAACAGAAGTGGAAGTTACTTTATTATTTATTTACATAGGTATTTCTGAATTCTTTAAGATTTGTGTATGTTAACACTGGCAGGGCGCAGTTTAGTCATTGTTAGTTCTGTTTAGTTTCTGTAAGTTTCCTGTAGGCATGTCTTAAAGTCAAACCACTGTGTATTAGGCAGCTGGTCCAATCAGCAGGGGTGGGATTCTTATTATTAAATGTGAAATTATGGAAAGATTCTACATATGCGTTCAGACAATAAAGGCACAAAGAATAGGATGTAATCTCATTTCTTCTAAGTACTAACCGTATTTGTTTCAAGTAGTTGAAATCACATGCAGTACTATACTGATGGCAGTCTCTTAAATTATGTTTTATATATGGGTTTGTGCCTTAAAATGGGTGGTAAAGGATTTAAATTAGTCACACCAACCTGGATGAAGGCAGGGACCTATAAGAGTGTTCTGGATTTGTGCATCCAAAGGAAAACTCATATGACAATTTAAAGTAACTATAGCTTTTCTAGAGACCAGGTTGCTGTTTTTATTTATTTATTCATTTATTTAGGTTTAAGAACTCCACACCAAAAAAATGCCTCTTGGTGCTCTGAGGCCCTATGATAGATACTTGAAACAGAATAAAGGTGAGTTACATTATTAATCCCTGTTACATCAGGAGCAACAATGTTTAGGAGTTGCCTTGTTTGACTTTTAAACTTTCTTAATAGAAATATATCAGTTTGGACACAATTTCTGTTACTGGTCATTGGTCTCATTCACCTTTCTACTGTTGATGCTTAAATTGCTATTTTGAAGTGAAGAAAATAGCTTTCAAAGTGTGGAAACTTGTGCCATTGTTCTCCATTAAGCTGTGGATGCTACCCGGTGTGTAGATGTTATAAAGGGAATAATTATACAATTTGTATTCTTTCTGGGTCCAAATTAGCAGGTGCTTTGAGGTAAAACATGGATGAATTTCCCATAACCAGACTGAAGTCACAAACAAGATAGCTGAAAAGTGCCTGCAGTTATCCACAAATGAAGTTATATTACAATTGTGTCCAATATTCTTTATTACAAGGTGAAGACACTTGGAGCAGATAGAAAGTGATGGGTTTTTTCATTCTTCATAGCCTTTGTTCAAGCTTTGCTTTGTAACGTTATTTATACTTATCTTCTGTTTTATAAAAATTAATTTTGGAGAGTAATATTTTAAACTGTTTATAATCTTTTATTTCCTAACAGAGTTAGTCCACATTTTAAAAATGCAGGGACAACGTGTGGTGGGTTTTTTAGCACTTAGCACATGGCAGCAGCCAGCTGCATTAAGACTACTGTGATGTTTGTGGCTACCAACAAATGACCTTGTGACCAGAGCCAGCAGCACCCTCCTTCCCCGGACTCTTCATTTACATAGTCCACTCCATTTTCCCCTGTGTTTCCCCCTTGGATGACCTTATGGCTATAGGTGCAACCATTTGAACAGGCCAGGTCTGATGACGTTTACACTCTTTATGTCTATAAGGAAGAATCATATCTCATCGGTCCCTACTTTCTTTTTGTGGTCCATATGGTCAAACTGTATTGCACATCATTTGTGTCAGAGAGGCTAGATCTATAATTATCTGCTTGATTATACTTTACAAATTCCCAAGATCCAGGGCAACCCCTCATACTGTGTGCTTATTTTCCTTTCCATAATGGGAATGGGGCTGTTTATTCTCTGAGGGTCTGTTTTTCCTGATTCTACTTAGATACAGACTTTATTGTTTAGTTTACAAAACACAGAGATCAGTGAATTACTTTGATCACTGCTTATCTTCGATAACTCTTCGTCATTTTAACCTTTATGCTTTTAGAAATTTTACTATATGAGCCATGTTTTCAATATGATGAAAAGACGTGGATAATTTTTCCATATGAGGGTAATATTTTCCATACCAGACTTATTGGTTCTTTCAAAATATTTTACATTATCCCTTTCTCTTTATTTGGATACAAAAGTTCAAGACACACTTGGTACAAAGTCTGATGGTTTAGTTTCACACAACTGCTCGGAATGAGTTAGATGCTTACCAAATACAATGTCCAAGTAAACTAAGCATGAAATATTTTGAGAATGTCAACATTTCCTGCCTGGCTTTAATTAAAATCAGGTTAGATGTGAGTGTATTATACATCCTGTGGTCTCTATGCAAAATTATTTTTCAAAAGCACTTACAGCTATTATGTCGACATTGTTCTAGTCAAAAGCAAGAGAATTTAGACAGCTCTTCCTCAGCAATTTCAAGAACATGAGACCATAGGAGCTTCTTGCTGAAAGTGGTAATACCTGTTAGCAAAAAGGGTAACGCTGACATGCAACATGATGGGAAATAGTGGACTCTCTTCCCATTTGGGTGCTTGTGTGAGAAATACTGTCTTCAAGCTGTCCACGCTATTGGATCTTGCTGTTAAAAATGGCTTGGAATCACAAAGGACAGGGAAATGGATTAAAAACTATTTCTGTGTGAGGCAGCCTGGGACCAGAGGCACTTCTTCACAGTTTCTGATAGCATCTGCTGCTTTTGTTCATTTTGCCACTGACAGTACAGCACAGTACTCTGGTTCACTGATTTTTTTTTTTTTTCCCCTTTTTCTGTGGATATCTGAATTTTTTCTCTTTGAATAAAATATATTTGAAATATATATAAAAATATATATTTTTGATATATATGTGATTAGGCAGCATTTGTTATACAGCATTTACCAGAACACCATCAACTCTTCTTTGTACAGCTGTCTGCATCATTCGTTCAAATTCGATTTGTGTAATGGGAGATATTCTGTGCTCCTTCTGAAAACTTTTGATAAATCTTTTTAACAATCTAGCAAATTCAATGTTGGTATTTTCTCCAGTTTTGGTAGAGGCATTTTCTTCTTATAAAATGAAAAAAAAAAAAAAAAAAAAAAAATTTCCCTTGTCTTAAGTGATATGCAATCCCATGACCAATTTGCAATCTCAGTGCTACCTAGCGTTCTTACATTCTGCATTTCTTGAGTGTTGCTTTCATGGGTTAATGTATGTTTAAGGAGAGTGAGAAAAAGAAGAGAAATGAGGAGGAAAATCATTGCTTCTATAAAGAATCCTTGGTATATTGAAAAGAAAAATGAGGTAGAAGTGTAAATGTATAATTTCATTGTTTGGGTCACAAATTTCCTTTTTTTATTATTGTTTTCCAGAAGTACCAATGGGATCAGTGAAACCACATCAGAAACATGTTAAAAATGTTAAACATCTTTAAGTATCAATGGACAGAAGGAACAAGGAGAGGAAAACGCACAAAGTTGGAGAATATATATTATAAAAGAATAAATATAATGTTTTGAGGGAAGAAAATGAAGCTCAAAATTAGACCAGTTTTTTTTATAACTGTCTGTTCTTTTCCCTCGCTGCTACTTAGCCACAAAGTAAGTGTGCTGAAAATGAAATTAACTCTGACATACCCACGTCATATCACCTAAATATAGGTTGACATGAAATAACCAATAGAATCAATTGAATCAATAGTCGGTACATTTAAAATTCTATTTAGAAAAGCACCAAAGAAAACTGAGAAACTGCATTTTGAAAAGGAATAGCAGCACTGAAGAATAAGGCCTATTTCTGACTGAATTCAGAAAAGATTTCATAACGTGTTTCACCTCCTTTTGAAGATGTTTGTTTATGTTTCTGTTCACTATGAAGGAAAACTCCTTTTTAATTCCAGTTCATATAGCACTTTCAAGACAGCGAATTTGTATTAAAAGAAGTCGACAGTCATGCTGAGATGCCGCAGTGATTGGCAGCAGCATAAAACACAAATAAATGTAAGATACCTGTTCCTTCTCCTCTCCTAGCCTGTAATAGTCTTGTAAGCTATTTTGTCATCTCATCTCATTCTGCTGTTCACCAGCATGTTGTGTGAAGCAGCCATGCCGAAATGAAAGGAGAAATGTCGGTTGTAAAATGTGTACATAACATTATGGTATTTTTCCTAGCTCGTTCACCTAACAGCAGAAAAACACCCTTGAACTGTCTAGTCAAAAAGGAATAGGTATAAAGAAACATTGAGTCAGAACTCTTTGTCACATAATAGCCTAAGTTACTTTCACTACTTAAAACTAATTTTTCTTTTTTTTTTTCTAGAAAAAGATTTGAGAATGTCTTCACACTTTCATGTATTGTGATGTCTGCATGTTTTCTATTTTTTCATTATTTTAACTGTTCACACATTCTGCAAAGTTTCTGTTTAATCCTTCTCTTTTTCTCACCTCACTTGATCCTTTTTTGTAAAGTTACCTTTTAGATAAGATCTTTTTCAATGCAGAGGAAAATTACTAGTAGAAGATTGACTAAAAATCGTAATTCTTACTATGCTTACCATGTTTTTCTGTATTTTAGCAGTAAATCTGTTCACAGCCTTTCAAAAAACCTGATGTGTTTTTAAAAAATATACATATTTCAAGAAAGTGGAAACGAACAGAAGTCCTGCATATTAATATCTTTTTTAAGTCTGAGCTCCTTTTTAAGTTTTGTGTACAGTCTAGCTGAAAATATCTTGCCTTTTTGACTGTAAAACAAAGGGCATTTGCATAGTTGTCTAAAGTGTTTAATAATTCTTGCCTTCCCTGTGAAATTAAGCGGATATGATCTCAGTTGAAGAAGAGATTGAGTGTCCCGTTATCCTGAGCGATGGTACGCTTGTTCCTTGCAGAGAGCCAGGCAGGGTGGGCAAAGACAGAAACAATCTTAAAGCTGCGCTGCCCACCGCTGTTAATGTGACTGCTCTGGGTGGACAGGGCTTTTTCTCTCTCAGTTCAGCTTGTTTCCTTTTTGACTTTTTGTGTGTGCATTGTCCTGACCAAAACAAAATATATACTAAGGTTGAGATAAATGAATAGGAAGCCTTACTCTTGTTTTCAGGTGAAAAACAAGCAAAACACCCAAAACAACTAGTAATGAGTTTTGGATTTGGGTTTTTTTGGTTTTTTTTTTTTGTTTGTTTTGTTTTTGTTTTTGTTTTTGTTTTTTTTTTACATATGCTAAAGAAACATTTAGTTGTAACAAAAGATCCAAAGACAATGGCAACAAGCACTTTTTTTTTTTTTTCCTGAAGGCTGTGACACAGATGATGTCTGTTGTTATTAAGATCTAGCTGTACATCCATCTGTTAATCTTTTCCTGTGTGCTATAGCAGGCTATTTGTCACTGAAGGCCGAGTCAAAAAAAAAAAAAAGACTTGTTTTCTTTATAATAACCTTTCATGAACACAGGATAGTCTATTTATTGTTATCTTTTGGTTTTTGAAAATAAGAGGTTTTGTGCATTTATGTGACCTTTCATTTAGAGAAATAGTCATACTTTCAATGGCTTTGTGCACTTACTGGGTCCTGAGAGAATTTAGTAAAAATGAAGCGGTGTGCTTAACATCTGTAAGAGGCATCCTTTAACATTCGTTTTGGTAACTTTAAATTAAATGTATCACAGGCATCTGAAGAGGGAAAAAAACAAGTCATGAGCAACAAGCCACAATCTTTCAACATATTTTGAATCCCATTCAGGCAGATGTTTGGCCTCAAGACATGTAAAGTGGATGGATTTGATTCTCCCTTGATCTCTCTGCAACTTGAACTGGGGAGATGAGAGAAGCTCAGTAGGAAATTCTCTAAATAGAGGAACTAGATAAGCAAAAGCAAAATGCTGGAAAATATTGTAATATGTAAATCTAAGACTAAATATATATTTTTGCCAATTGTGTGAATTCTACTAGCACACTGACATGGCAATATCTTGTCTCTAAAAGGATGTGATAACCCCAACAGTATATCATAAGAATATTTCTAATGATGGATGAGATTTTCTTTCATTTGTTTACACATCCAAGACTGGAGTCTAGTCTTAGACTATCTTGAGTGAAGAACTAACGACCTTTTTTACATGTTGTAGTGTACTGAATATGTTATTTGATTGCAAAATGTATTTGATTACCTTAACAAAGAGCAACCATACTACACAGTCAATTGAACTTGCAGACCTACAGCAAAATCTGAAGCGTCTTAATTAATTCCCCCGACTTGATTGTTGCAATGCCTTAAAAGTTGCACTGCCTACGTTAGGCACCCACTGTTCCAGTACAGACAGTGAAGATGGTTAAGTACTTTGGAACAATAATCCAAAAATCTGACATGAGATGTGGAGTAAATCAGTTAGGAAAAGCAGGTGCAGGCACATGCCTGATTTCTGGCCTCTGTGTAAACAGGAGACATGTGCCTCATGGCCGGTCATTAACTATCTCCTCCCATCTGAGAGCAGAAACTGCACGCTCTGTGATGATGGATAACTAGGCTGGGCTCGTCCTCACTAAAACACAGCCACAGGAAAAAATCCTGTTCATGTTAAGTATAATGACAAAATGTTTCAATCATTGACTCAGGACACGTGAGATTTGAATTAATTTCTGTTGAGAGTAAGGACCAAGATGTTTTTCTTCTTCCAACTTTCAAATGATCAAATACAAAGGATTAAAATAACAGTCTTATATATATATATATATATGTTTAACAGCTATTTGTCATTTTAAATTATCAAAATATTTTTAATCTGACTTTTTGGGTATATTTTATTTACATAATAGCAGCAGTAGAGAAACCCGGAAGACAAATTAAAAGCATTATACAAGGTGAGAATCGAATTGCCTTTTTTTTTGGGTGCAACAGCCAAGAATGGCACTCAGATCCTAAAAGTTGCCAGCAGAGCCCATCTGTTAAGCAACAGAGTAAGTCAGATTCTCCAAGTTTCCAGTGATCTCAGGAATGAAAAACACTGGGAAGAGGCGAGTAGAGGCGGGGAGGGGATTTTTACCTCAAAGGGCTAACAGAGTGTTTTCTCTCTCTAACCTGCTCTTAAGTTAGTCCTTTCTTGCACAGCACTGTGATTATCAGTCCACTTAAAATGGACCCAGTCTCTCTGTCCCTGGCTGTGTCTGGTCAGATTTCTGAAACTCCAAGGGCAGTATACCCCAAGGTGCAAACATGACACTCTTCATTGAGCATGGGTCTTTAAAGACTTCAGTGTCTGAGATCTGGATGCACAGACACTACCTTGGGACTCCAAGGAGCTAGAAGCTTCACGTCTTTAGTTTGCTTATTTGGACAGAAATTTTAAGAGTATAATTCTGTCTTCAGCACAGATGCATTACTTCATACACATGCAAAAGATCTTTGAAGGCACAACTCCTGAGGAAACATTGTTTCCAATGATCCCATTTCTCTTCTTAATCCAGGCTCTGTCACTTTCAGATCCTGCTTTTACAATGAGCGTGAGTGGTGATTGAAGATTCAAGCTCTCATTAGGCTCTTCTGTCTTTGTTGGGTATGTTGTGTGTGTTATTCAGTTGCTTTAACAGGGAGACCTCTGTAAAATACTCATGTTCCATGGAACTAGGTCATTAGTTCAGGGATAATTAAAACAGTGATTTGAACTGTTTGCAGTAGCTTCTCAATTGCAGGCATTCAGCAAGGAATCTTGTACGTTCTCCAGATTTGACCACTGCCTGTCCTGGAAAATTTGACTGCAGCTCGACCTGTGGGACAGTTTTCCACTCATAGGGAAGAAGGAGTGATATTATACACAGGTGTAACCTACTCTGTCATACAAGTTTCTGCATACACTTTAGCCTGTTAATTGTCATGAAGAGTTGTAATCTAAAATAACTTCTTTAATAATAAAAAAAGAAAGGTCAGCTCTGCTTGATCATGTCACAGAGAAGAACTAAGCAGAAAAATTCAGTGCAGAAAAGAGAGTGAACTGAAACTAATAAATGTATAATTCCCCCAGTGCAGTGCATATCTGTGTTTCAAGAAATCTTTGAGTTACATTTAGAATTAGATTCCTTATCTTAATACCTACTAAATTTCAAAAGCAATATTACTGCCTTTTGTATGAAAAATACTGGCAAGGAAAAAATAGGATGCATATGTGGTCTCCCCAGTGGAGAAAAAAGTAATAATACAGTAGAGCCCTTTTCTATTGAATTGTCTGACACAGTAAATGTTTCTAAACCCCTGGATACCTTTATTTAACTTTTTTATGTCTTTCAACAGAAAAAAATAAATTCCTTTTGCATATTGTGAACGATAATTTTACATATCCTATTCTAAAGGACATATCATTCTATGCATTCATAACCTTCTATGCATTGAAGACGTTTTCATTCTCTTTGCAAAATACTGTATTTCACAATTGTGTCATGCAAAAAGTGGAAGTAAAAATGAGAATGTGTATGTATTTATGTTATCCATACAATGAAGCATGTATCTTTAGTTTTCACTGCAAATGTGTAGAAATTTTTTCTTCTGTTGCAGGTCTTTCTCTCTTCATCATACGCTGTGCTGACTTTTACTTGTCCTGGACCAGGCTCTCAGAAAATGGTGACCAGAAAAAAATGGTGCAGCTAGAATGTGGAAGTGTCTGTAAGTTACTCCGGTTTTACTAACCCGTAGTCGAGGAAAGCTGTTCTGCAGAGAAATTTAGAATGAAACTGATTTGACTAACTGGCCTTTTGTTCGGATGTTGAAAACACGACCAGCTTTTTACCGAAATAACAAAACTGTTGATTTATTAGGTCAATTAAACTGAATTATTGGTGTGAGTTAGTTTCTGTGAATATTTTGTGAAACCCAACTGTCTCGTTTCAGCCTAGCTGAAAGGACCATAGATGTCAAAGGTCAGTTTTGCATCTCTCTGGCACATTTATTTTTGTCTGTGTTGAGAGCCCACAGCACAGAGTTGAGTATGGTTATGGAATATCTGGAAGAATATTGACTGTCTTTGCCTTTCTTTTACTTTTTGTATAAAAAGTGGAAAACTTATTTAGCTCACAAAATGTATTTTGGTCCCACACTGCTTGTATATCTTCAGTATACTGGCATCAAATACTGAAGTAATATAGAGAGACTGTCATGATGCCACAAGGCCAGTTTCTGCCTTAAGGGCATCTTGTTTTGTGAGGCTGTTATAATTCAGTAAAGGCACAATATAAACATGCAGTATCAAGTATCTTATAATTCAAAATCAGATTTTGCAGGGAGAGTAGAAATTCAGTTACTAGCCACGCTTGTCGTAGTTAACCATGCTAGAAGTTTACAGTCAGCACACCTACTGTTCATCTCTCTGCCTATGAAGTGTGATTTTCAGCTGTTTTTCAGGAATGTGTACACAGTATGCATTTAGAAAATTGCTAATGGAATGAGGTTCAAACTCATACAGTTTAACATTTAGCTTATTATTGCAGTGCTTATAAGAAATTTAGAAATTGTCTAAACCTAGATGATCTGGAGCAGCTGCTTGTATGTGTCTGGCAATAATAAAAGTTAGAAATTGTATAAGTTTATGGGGAAAAGTCTTGAGTAAATGAAAGCGGAAATTAAAAGAGAACTGTTTAGACTGTATTCACTATATTGAAGTGTGTAAAGCTGGATTAGCAGTGTTTGTTACCAGTCTGTGTTCATAAAATTTGACATTTTGCTAGAAAATGCTTTTTCAGAGTCTTAAATCACTTAAGTAATCATTTAATGATGAGATATTGAAGGATATTGTGCAGAAAAGATAAACATTTAAAACCTTTTCAGTAAGCAAATGGATTTTGAAATTTTTTATAGACCCAAAAAAGTTTCTGTTAAACAATAAGCTAATTTTAGTTAAAATATACTACAGTAAAGCAGGAAAGGCCATATGCATATAACCGCATGTAAAATATGAATAAAAATGTATATACATTAAAATGAACGTAGAAAAGGCAAAGGCACTCATATTTAGAAGAATAAAAATGAACATATCTGAATTTTTTTACTCAGTCTTCCTTTCATAGGTATTTGTTGAGCATTAGTTGAACAATCAGTAAAATCAGGAGGGAAAAGTGAACAGTGCGGCTCCATTGAAAGTGCAACTTTGCTGTCTTTATTCTAGGTACACGCCTTTTGTTCCTCTAAACCAATTTCCAACTCTTCTATGAGACGCCAATGCCTTCTATGGCAGAAGGTTCTCCTGGAGTGAAAGGTATAGCTCTCATGTCTATCTATCTGGAAAATTCAAATACAACTTCCTGATCAGCTGCCACTCTGCATCTCTCATTCCCAAGCACTGAGAATTCTTTGAAAAGATTGAACACAGTATGTGTGGTTTTGGGGAAAAACTTCTTAGACTCTGTGATAGGAGGTGGAGGTGGTTAAGTATAGCTGTGCATAACGCCGTATTTTAAATAAGCTTAGAATTGTCTGCAGTATCTACAGCATGCATGAGATGCCTGTATGGTAACAGGCGTGAGTTAGTGCAATTACATGTTTACAATTTCCTTCTCTTGCTAAGGAAACTCCAAAGAGAATCCATTTAAATGCTGCTATTTCTACGCTACTGTTCTTCACCAGAAGTGGTTGCAAACAGCAGCTGTGTGCATTCCCAGCCTCCCCGCTCTGAACAGGACCCATGTCGGTGCTGCTCTGTCTGATGAATGCAGACTGAACTGCAGAACTGGAGTGCCCAGCGTGATGTGCTTCCTGCCTTGGCGTGGGTTCATGTTTATGGACGTGACACCAGTAACAGCAGTCCCATTAATGTGTCTACCCTTAACAGCTTCTGAGAAACACCTTCAAGATCTTAGGGGTTTGCTTATTTTCATGGCTGATTTCCACATCATGTCAGGCTGCAAAAAATTCCTTTCCCTGGAGCAAGACTTATGTAGAGTGATGGTGTCACCACCTACTCATTGTTGGGTGTGTAAGAATGAATCTTGAAGAAAAGACTGCAAGACAACGCATGTGACTCTATAACCATAACACCTTTAAATTTAAATATCCATGGAAAAAGTCTAATAATTAAATTCCCAAAATACATTCTTGCTTTCCAATACATCTAGCAAATATGTGTGCCTATGGTTGTTTATGTGTCTGTGGCTTTTCTTTCACTGTTAAAATTAAAAGCAGAACAGCTTTCAGTAGTATTTCAGATTTTATAATACACTTTACACCAGCGCACTTCTGTATTCTGAATGACATCACTGTGCTCCCTCAGTCCAAGTAGTTCTACTTGAGGGCATAAAGACTATCAGCTTGTGTCTTCCTGGTGCATGAGACTGATCAAAGTAAACCATTAATCAAAGAGATATGAAAATTAGAAATAATATGAGGTGTTAGATAACACAATCTGCATGCAATATAGCTTGATCTCTCAGGAAATTAAAATAATTTAACAAAAAGGCCATATTTAACAGACTGCATGATGGAATTAAGAATGAAAATCTAGCCTATTAATCATGCAAGAAATTGCAATTAAATTATATTTGTTAATTTCATAGTGAAGAGTTTTAAAATTAGATCATTAACCATTTGCTTGAATCTTTTACTTCTATACAGTTATAATTTGGATGTTAGTGAAATGCAATTTTTTTTAAGGGTTAAAAACCAGTTTCTGTTCAATTAATTTCATTTCCTATAAAATACTTTATTTGGAAAAAAATGAGGCACAGATCTTAAATTGTCTCTCTCAATATTTTTCTCTGGGTTTCTTTGGTTCTTTGCATCTCATCTATCCCAAGCAGCATTGTAGTTTTTTATCATTCAATATGCTTTTGTTTCAAATACAGAAAAATTAGGCTTTATCCAGATTGTGATTATTTTGTGATGAAATATTTGAATTGTCTGTGTGTATTTGGAAACAGGATTTTTAACATGTGAATTGAAGACAGTTAAGGATACTGTATTTATAAAGGCAAGTGGTCCTCTGGAGCTAGTCTCACTAGTTCCTCTGCATTTTTTTAAGACATCAACGTTACTTTTAAGCTTTGCCACAGCAACCTGAACATTGCAAATGAAAACTGGAAACTACCCTAAATTACATTTCAACTTAGAATATAAAGTGAAATTAAGATTTGAGAGAAAGCATCTGATCTCAGTATTTCTGTTGAAATGTTCGGTGTTGTCACCATTGCTAACAAGTGAATGAGTTGTCTTCAGTCTTTAGGGAGAACTGTGAAATCCCATCCCTACTAACTGGAGATAAGGTTACACTGATGAGACCAGAGAGATGTATGCTTCTGATGAGGGATTAAGTTAGTGTATGATCTCCAAAGAACATCAATATGTAGGAACTGATTATCTCTGAACCCTCAGTCTCACTGATGTTTTGTTTGATTGCGCTTGGACACTACTTTAAAAATGTTTCTTAAGAATTAGAGAAGACAAAGAGACAGATACATGCACGAAAAACTCAGATTGTTGTTATATATTTCTCATTTACTTAGGAAACAAAGTTTGAAATCCGTAATTGCGTGCACCACGAGTCCACATAAATTTTACTGAATGTTCACATCTTTTAGTTGGTAGTATTAAGGAGAAAGATCTAGATATCCACAAAACTAGTAGAGGAGTCTAATATCCTCCTAAAAAAGAAAACAAAAAACCCACACCACTCTTCCTTGTGTGAGGAGAAGGGTTTTTCCAGTAAACATGGGCAAATAGTCACACCAGAGGCATAGGATACAATTGACAATTCTTGTCATCAGTATGTAATTCAGGCTGGAACAAATGCCTGAGCTGGGATGGTAGACTGACTAAGAAAAGTTTAAAGTACTTAGCAAAACAAAGGGTGATGGGGATGCACTTGTTTCATAAATACAAGCTTGGGATAAATGTTTTCCCTCTCTGACTGATCTCTTCCCATTCAGAATAAAAGGAACAACATAAGAGATTTTTATGTTTTAAACTTACTGACTAGATAACGTACTCATAATGAGTCAGTGTGAATGCAGTCTTTACTAACTTCAGCTTCCTTGAAATTATGAATCTAATCTAAGTAATTAATGACGTACTTTATCTAGGTAATACTTCAAGAGACAGATTCTTCCCTAGACAGTGGTCTAACTTCTTAGATGTTTATTTTAGGGTGAAATTGTTTCTGTAAAGTGCTCATATCTCTCTTCTATGACTAAGAAGGTAGGCTAATAATGAAAATAAGGTCCTTAAGTTTTTGTTAGCAGAAATTAGATTAGATGACTGCTTCCCTTAAGAAGCCCTTGAAAATTTAAAAAAAAAAAAAAATATTTTCAGGTCCAGAATTTGACCCAGCTTCCGTATTAATTTCAGGTTTACCTTGGATTGTCTCCAGTTTTACCTGGATTAATTCAGTTGCACCTTGAAAATGCATGCATCTTCCACATACTAATGAAATCTGATTTAAAAAAAAAAAAAAACAACACATCAAATTGCAATAGTAACATAATACTTCACTAGGAAATTGAATTTTAATATAGGGTTCAGTGTTGTAGTCTTACATAAATGTAATGAGTGTAACTTCATGGCTATGTTATGAAGATTTGCTATATTTGCCTTCCAAAAAAGTTGCCATGTCCAATATTAGTTGTGTAATAGAATATATTTGTTCCATCCTATCCATCAAGTTATTTTAAAATACGGTAATTTTTTTGTTTCCTTGTTTCTAATGACAAATGTTTCTATTGAAGGAATCTCAGATCTATAATTTCTTACTTAGAAAGTAGAACTAAGTTATAACATGTATTTTTACGGTAGACAATTTCTAAATATCCACCTTACTGTCTCTCTTACAATATTCTCTAATGAGTTTTGATTCAGAGCAACTGTTTACTACTAAGTGATTTCTTGTTTTAGTAATGGAATGTGAAGATTAAGTTTCATAACATTCTCAGATATCTTCCGTCTAGATTCTGTTTAAGGAGTATTCCCAATTTTCTCAGCACCAACATAATTTACACATTTTTGTTATGCTAATAGGAGTGTAGTATTATGCATTCTGTCCTTCATCCTAGTGGATTTTGTTCCATCCATTTTGCTTGTGTTTCTAATCTGATAACAGAATATATTAAAAACATCTGTCCTTGTGTTACAAGTATTTGTTATTTGTGGGAGATAGGAAATAGAGATATGAAATTAATTTTCATTATGCATTGTACTTGCCCTCCGAAGCATTTGCTAGAGATTGGATATTTTTCTGCTTCCGAGTAAGAAATGAGATTATATCATATTACATTGATTAGAAATTCACTGCTAATATGAAACCTGTACTTATTAGGAAAAAAACACCCAACATTTGGCTTTCTGCATTGAAAGAGGATTTTTCTGTCTCTCTGAAGGCAAGTACAGTCAGGATTTCAATCAGTGTTAGCATATATGAAAATTGAAGTGTGTCACGAATTATATGAAACAACCCAGACAATGGTTTGCTTTATTGGATTAAATTTATGCATCAGTTATATTTGTATGTGTCTGGAATCTTTTAATATCAAAGAAGTTAAAACAAGTTTAGGTAAGCCGATATTAAGAGATATTTTTTGTTGAAATGAAGAGTGCCTTCTTTTTTGTCTTATTTGTTTGCAAAGATTAATATCAAATGTCTTTTGTTACAAAATTTGGGAAACTTATTCAAGGCACAAGCAAACCTAATAATTCCTGTGCTAAAGATTTTTATACTAGTTGAGAAGGACTGCAAAGTTTGACAAGCTGGATGAGAATGTTTCTGAGTTGTAGGGGAGTTTTAGCTGTAAAGAAATAATGGAAGATCAGAGAGGACTGATGATGAGATTTAGGAGATTGTTTCAGTTATCAGATTTTCCTTGATTTAGGGTTTAGGTTTGGTTTGTTTTCTGGGTGGGGTTTGGTTTTTTTTTCAGTTCTTGGATTCTGTGGCTGCTTTTCTTGAGGAAAGAATCAGTTCCAGTATCCTGGAGAAGTCTAAGAAACCATCAGATCCTAATGGTAAACTGGCTGTATTTATTCTGTGGGCTTTTTACTGTTGTCTTGTCTTTTTCTTTTCTTTTCTTTTCTTTTCTTTTCTTTTCTTTTCTTTTCTTTTCTTTTCTTTTCTTTTCTTTTCTTTTCTTTTCTTTTCTTTTCTTTTCTTTTCTTTTCTTTTCTTTTCTTTTCTTTTCTTTTCTTTTCTTTTCTTTTCTTTTCTTTTCTTTTCTTTTCTTTTCTTTTCTTTTCTTTTCTTTTCTTTTCTTTTCTTTTCTTTTCTTTTCTTTTCTTTTCTTTTCTTTTCTTTTCTTTTCTTTTCTTTTCTTTTCTTTTCTTTTCTTTTCTTTTCTTTTCTTTTCTCTTTTCTTTTCTTTTCTCTTTTCTTTTCTTTTCTTTTCTTTTCTTTTCTTTTTTTCCTGTAGAAGGAAATATGTAAGATTGATTAGCTCCAACCTGCGAGCCTTTAAATCATTATAGGCTTCCTGAAATGAAGTTGTGGACAGTGGGAAGAAACTGAACTCTAAAGCTTGTTCTGTAGGAGAATTTAAGAATTTTTTTTCTAGCTAAAAGGTCATTATCCCTCTTCCTCTTAAGACTTTTAATCTCCGTATTGAATTAATACATGGCAACAGAGCCACATGAATACTTTTCTAACTCAAGAAGTTATGAAAGTCAAGTCGGGGTTTTTTTTTCCCAAAAAGTTTGTTGTGCCCAAATGAATGGATATCCACATTTTTTTTTCAGTAAAGCCTTT
Source organism: Pterocles gutturalis (assembly GCF_000699245.1). Classification (NCBI taxonomy): domain Eukaryota; kingdom Metazoa; phylum Chordata; class Aves; order Pterocliformes; family Pteroclidae; genus Pterocles; species Pterocles gutturalis. Next base: position 83,938 of record NW_010138554.1, read on the forward strand.
TTGTCTAAGAGTTTTGTTGCTGTTATCTGACTTCAAGAGATAATTCAGAGTGTGTCAATCCCAAAAAGACCAAAGTAGTAAAAGCTATACTGCCTGATCGACACTGCAAACTCGAGCTCTAAAATGTTTTAAAATGCTCTAAAATTTGTAATTAACCAGACCTCTATATTATGTGATTTAATAGAGTTTATTGCTTGGAATTCTGCAATAAATCTTAATCCCTTCATGCACACCATTGTACAATAGAAATAATATCTTAGAAATCCTGTAAAACAAATCTTTAATTCGTGTAAGTGATGCCAGTCATATTGCTGTGCTGTCCTGGGAAATGGCTTTGATTAGCTATAGCTAAGGTTTTCCAAGTCCCTATAATAACCACCATCACTAAAAATTCTTTGCTTGCTAGTATGGAAATATTCATGTTCTGTCTAATATTAGTCTAAAATGTCATCTTTCTATGAAATCTAAGGCAAGAAGTTGCAAGAGGAGAGTAGAAAAGTAATGTACCTTCTTGATTATAATAAGTAAATATTTTTTGTTCTATTTGAGCAGTTTTTACGCCCAAAACTTCTCATTGTACAAGCTCTAAAACTTACAGTATTTGCTCCCTCTTATTCAGTTGCAAGCCAGGAAGAGAATTTCATGTAGAGTGAAATATGTACAGGGACATTTAATAAAACTGTTTTAGCTGCTGTTCTGAATGAAACTGCTGTAACTAAAACCATTTCTGACTAAAAACTTTCAGTTGCACAATTAATTGGAAAATCTGATTTAAAGTAAGAGAAATTGCAGAAATGAATCCAAATCACTTTTCAAATAAAATAAATTGTTTCCTTACTCTGGTATTTCCAGTTTCCTGAATATTTTGTAGCAGTATTATTTTTGCGGGATACTGTGGCATGTTCTCATTGTCTCAGCTCTAAAGGTCAGATGTTTTACATGACTTGAGTATTTTCATGGTGTTGAAAGCATAAGAAAACATACAATATGTAGCATTTAATATAGCAAAATAACAAAGGTATCATTGTGTAAGCCCGAATGAGTGCAGGAAGAAAGGAAGATAAAAGTACTGATGACTGCAAATGATGAATCTTCACTCAGCAAATGGTAAGTAGATACATGACCCAGTCCTGTAGATTTAAAATAATAAAAATCTAGTACTTTTAGAGACTGAAATGTCAGAGAAAAATATTACAGTAGTTGATCATTTATTAGCAATCAACTGATGCAAATGGAAGAAAATCTAACAGTTATTTTAGTCTTCAAATATAAAGTGAACTGATAATAAAAATATGCGACTTTCATTAAGAAATGTAACAATATATCAGTTCTTAGTTAAGACTACAGAAATTTTCTGGGGAACTACAGATTTGTATACTCAATACAGAGTTAATTTCAGTCCAATGTGTGCATTGTGAAGTGTGCTTCCATCCATGACAGCAAGTGAGGGACTGAAGAGCCAGCTCCCAGCTGTGGCTAATTGACCGACCATTAATATTTGGGATACGAGGTTTCACTCATGGTGGAAAAATGCATCTTCCAGGGACACTGAGAACTGCCCTGAGGGTGAGCATAAGCAGGAGAAAGGCAGAATGATGACTGACGACCAAGACTGCCCGAAACAGCAGGATGGAATTAGAGTTGCTTTTCTCAGCTTTACACGTGTCTCCAAAATCTATCTCATTTTAGATGCAACATGGGCTCGGTAGCCCTAGTGAAGCTCTTCTAATTAGGATGTTCTTTTTGTTCCAAAGGCAGCTGGCTACAGGATACAGGCAAAACACACTATGAAAGAACAGCAGCAG